>NC_133654.1:93082646-93382646 GCF_009905375.1 Apium graveolens
GAGGGCACAAAGGCCAGTTTCAGATGATGAAGAGGAAGCAGCTAATGAAGGGGATCAGGAATCTCTGATCTCACAAGACAAAGAATTTGCTCCAGTCACTTCTTCTCCATCAACTCCATCTCAGGAAGCTGTATCTGACAAGGCTAACTCCATTTGTGTCTCTTGTTGATCCAGGCACAAGTGCTGATATTGATGTTCAACAATTGGTTGTGTCTGAAGTATTTCTCTTAGAAGCTCCAACAGCAAATAATCCTTCCACAACACCTGTTACTGATGCTGTTCAAACTCCAGAGTTATCAACAACACCTTCTCTGCATCAAGATGCTGATGATCAGACTTTAGGTGAACATCAGGATATGGTTGTTGATCAGAACTTAGTATCAGATCAGCAATTAGAGGATGCTGAAGCCTCCATTGCTACTCACACTATTGTCTTATCAGAAGATACTGATTCTTTAAGCTCTGATGCTGCAAATGCTGGAGATACTGGTGATGCTGCTCCAACTGTAGATGCTGATGAAGCAGGTCCTTCAGGACATACTCCTCAACACACTCTTCCTAAGTCTGAACTGGTAAAGAAGTTTGTTACCGGGGAAGCACCGGTACCTTGGAGTGAAACTCCTGCAGGTCAGGAGTGGACTAAGGAATGGAACTCAGTTTCATGTGTTCCAACTGAAAAATATCTTGCTGAGCACTTGACTAAAGCTGATGAAATGTTAAATTCTGATGATTTTAAAACCCAGCTTAGAGTCACTGCATTGAGTACTAAACATCTACAAGGTCTTCATTCAACTACTCATGCAGAGCTACACAAGATTCAGGAGAACTTTATCAAACAGGAACAAGTTTGGAAAATTGATAAGAAAAAGTTCTTTCAACCTACCATTGACAGGATTGCTTATATTGAGAAAACTCAAGAGAAACAACAAGCTCAGATTGATGAAATTCTGACAAATCAAGCTTCTCAGCAATCACAACTTACTGAAATCCAATCCTCAGTGGAATTACTTATCTCTCTTTTACTACCTACTAATGCCAAAAAGGGGGAGAAGGTAATTAAGTCCAAATGCAAAACTAACAAGACACTGCAAGGAAAGGATGATGGAAATGATGATCAAGGATACTCTGGAATGGGTAGCGGTCATAGTCAAGGTAGAAGGTTTACATCAAGACAAGCTAGTCACAGGACAAGTTCTGATACTGGGAAAAGAATAAGTTCTGCTGCTGGTAAAAGGATAAGTTCTGATGAACTTCTAGATCTTGATGAGGAAATGTCAAGACAGTTATTTCTTCAAGAAAATCCAGGAATGGACTTGGAAAGTTTAAAGGAAGAAGAAGCCAGACTTAAATCAGAGAAAGTCACATCTAAATCTGAAGCTTCTGGTAAAAAATCACTTCCAAAACTCAAAGGCATTGTGATCAAAGAAAGGACACATACTGAAGCAACATTGGCTAGATCACAACCACAGATAGATCCAAGATCCAAGGGTAAAGAAAAGGTTGGTGAACCTATCAAGGTTTATGTACCTCCTGAGGAAGAAGAAATTACTGATGAAAAGGATGATCTTGCTCTGACTTCAAGAAAAGTTCTTAAAACAACCTTTGACATGGCTCAAGTTGTTCAGAGTCAAGAAATTGTAAGTTCTGATATTCAGAAGAAGCAAGTAACCTCTGACATAGCTCAAGTTAACTTGATATCAGAAAATAGATCAAAGACACTCCTACCAGGATTCACTAAAGCAAAACAGACTCAATCCTTGAAGACTACTGCAAGTGGTTTTGAAGCAAGAGTAGTTACTGGAAAGGAAGCTAGAGATAAAACTGGATTGGGAAGTGCTGATGAAAGAAGAGTACACAACACTACGAATGATCCAACTTCCTTGAGTGAACCAGGTATTGGAGCAACTCCTGAGAGATTGAATCAACTAGAATCTGTACAGATGGTTTACCATACCTACTTGAAAGAATACATCATGTTTTATTTCATGACAGATGGTAGGGTTTATCATATAAGACAAAATGCCATTCCATTGAAGTATTTTGAAGAATTGGAGCATGTACTTTTCTTACTTCAAGTGGATGACAGAATAACAGGGACTGCTGCAAACTACTTAAAAGAACAGATTCAGAGACAGAAAAGGCTTTATTCTGTTAAGTCTGACAGCATATATGTTCCAAAGTATAGAGATCACAATGGTGATATTGTTGATATGAATCCTAATACTGCACAGATCAGAACATATCTTGGTATTAAGGGACTTGAATTCAATCTAGAGTCTGACAAAGCTTATGTCATAAGACTAGATCAGGAGTTGAGAAAAGCAAAGATCAATGATCTCAGAGCTGCAATCTTTCAAACTGGTGAAGATACTGCAGAGCTTAAAGATGTCAAAAGGAGAATGATTGATGAACTGAGATATGCTGAGAAATGTTTGTTGAAGAACTATCTCAGAACAAATCCTGACATCAGAGAGATCGGAAAATGATGAAGCCAAGTCGAAGATCTACAACTGCTTAAATTCTGATATTTATACAGACTGAAGTTGTTATCAGAAGTTGAAATTGGTAAAAGCTTTAAGGACTGTAAGTTGTAGTTATCTAGTCTAATTCTCATGCATTTGTACTTAATGTTTTTGACATCATCAAATATCTGTTAAACTTGTATATTATGTTAATTTACAAGTTGGGGGAGATTGTTAGATATATTTGATAATGTCATGGCTAATATGTTTTATGTTTAGCTTTCATATCTTACTTGAACAGGATAAATCAGTACTTAACTGTTGATCAGTACTTATACTGGAAGTCAGGACTTAAGGATATCAGTACTTATGTTATCAGGAGATAATCATCAGAAGATAGATATCAGAACTTAAGTGCTGAAGGACGATCAAATAAGGACAGTAGCTGATTAAAGGAAAGAAGATCAAGATAAACATAAGAAGAGATATGCATGAAGAAGGAATTCTGTAAAGAATGGAATACTTGGAAGAAAAGATATATGATTGATATATTTTAGGAAGCAGAATTATATTCCATATCAATTAGCGATTATCTTGTAACTGTGTAGTATATAAACACAGACATAGGGTTTACACTATAAGTGTTATCATTATTAGAGAAGATTATTCATTGTAACCCTAGCAGCTCTCGTGATATTTGTTCATCACTGAGAGGTAACAGTTTCATACTGTAATAGAGTTTATTGTTTCAATAAAGTTTGTTTTCTGTTACTTAAGTTCTTAAAGTTCGATTTGAGTGTACTATACACTGTATTCACCCCCTCTACAGTGTGTGTGTGATCTAACAAGATATATTTTCAAACTAAAAAATAATAATGAATAAGATAATGATATATTTATGTACTATGCCTAACTTTATATCTGGATTTCTGTTCTTTAAAATTAACTGTACAAATATTCAAGTAACTATCTTTTTTATTGCGGAGTTCAAGTAGCTATCATTAAAGTTAAATAAAATATTCATTTAGCACACTTACATATTATGTATATGATAAAAAACACATGTGATAATATGGTGTAGTGGTATGAGGTTGTATAGAAGAATGAAACAACTCAAAGTTAGATTCCCACAAAACACATCTTTTATATAAATATTAAAAATAGGGGTAATTTAGTCTTTTCAATGAGACTTTTTAATCTCAAAATATTATCCCCTTGTTCTTCTATTATATA
Source organism: Apium graveolens (assembly GCF_009905375.1). Taxonomy (NCBI): domain Eukaryota; kingdom Viridiplantae; phylum Streptophyta; class Magnoliopsida; order Apiales; family Apiaceae; genus Apium; species Apium graveolens. Next base: position 93,086,342 of record NC_133654.1, read on the forward strand.
TAGAAGAGATGTTTGTATGCAAAAAATTCAATTTTCAATTATCAATATGTTAAGAATTTAACTCCCAAAGTGAGAAGGGAGTAGAGATACAAGTTGCGCCCCCACCCCTTACCCATGAAAAAGAAAAATACCGCTCTTAACATTATTAGAGAGAATAATGGAAAGAGTCTTGGAGACGCGAGAGAACATCCAACGCTTCCGTGTCTAGTTCCCTAAAAGTAGAGATGGCAAAGGGGATGAACGAATAACCATGGTCAGCGCAAATCCTTGAATACTTCCCTTTTTTCTTTTCCACCGCATTTAGCAACGCCACCCCAGGAGCCCATGAACTACTCCCCCACCAGCAAAAGGAGAAATACCAGTCACATCCAGACATGCATCTTTATCTTGGGACCAATTGAACAACAATAGATCTGCATGTCTGAGTTCTTACCCAGCATCCGAAAGAAATCCCAAAGGAGCCTCCTTACGCACAGGAACGCTAACCTTGGAGCAGATATCAACCAGAATGTCGCGCACTAAATTATGCCTGAATTTCACACCTATATCACTTGAATAGTGAACTGCGTGATCGCCCCACTGGTCCATCCTGTGAACATTACAACTCGGACACAAGATGCCTTCAGTAAACAAAGGAGTTGCAAACCGGTTGCACAATACCGCCCGAAATTGGCATTGGTTCATCCTCTGCCCCAACCCATCAATAGGGATGGTAAACAAGAAATCCTGAGCATGAGGAGCACGAATGCAGCTCAGAATAGAGATCTGACGAGGACTCAACACATAATGAGAAGCAAGATTGGTCTCAATGACATCAAAATAGCCCTTTGCCAAGGACTTCATCAATTTGGGGGCAGGAGAGCTAGTGGTGCCAGAGAGAGCATTCGCACCACAAAGGGCCGAGAAATCATCAAGAGCACACTAAAAAGAAGAACCACACGATGTGATACCTGAATTTGACAGAATCTGAGTCTGCAATGCACTAGTCTGAAGGCGAGAAGCGAGAAAGGCATAACGAATAACATCCCCCACACATAAGATGCCAAGACCGCCCAACTTGATTGAGAGCGTGGCTAACCTCCACTGCCAATCCCCAAAACCAGGGCCAGAGCCAGTAACAATCCTCTATAGGGAAATACGCAAAGCCTGATCAAACTGAGTCTGGGCCTCCCCAAAGAACGGAGGTGGGCAAGTCCGCAATATGTAATACAATTTTGCAACCCCTGCACAATTGCGAAGAAGAAGAAGCTCACATTGGGGGTCCTCAAGCTTGTGAATAGCCTCCATTAGAGCAATAGTCTTGGAGACCCTTTGAGAAGCCAAATCATGACAAAAACCTGCATCGACACTAGCTGAACTCCCAAGAAGTTTGACACCCTTAAGCGGTCAGGAAATATTAGTGGGAAAAATGCCATTTACCCGTCCTCGAGGATCCTCCACCGGCCAAAAGAGTTCAGTCTTATCAATATTCAGAAACAAACCACGAACCGGCCCATCATCCCGGATAATATCAAGCGCCTTGGCCACCATAAGGGTATCCCCAACAATAGTTCCATCATCCAGATACCAAGCTTGAAGAGAAAGCTCACAAGACTGCGCAATGGCCTGAGCCAAAGGGTGAAGCGCCAAAGCAAATAACAAAGGACCCAAAGGATCCCCTTGTTGAACCCCTTGATAAGACCACAAAACAGAGTCGCCATAATAGAGTCGGGCCGGGCGAGAATAACAGAACTCAACCCAAGGAGAGATAGAAGGACACCGCACCTGAGCCTCCTGGAGAAGGATACTCCTGTCAAGAAGGTTGAAAGCATTCTTGAAATCCACCAGGAGCATAGACAGCCCCACCTCATCCCCCTAGCCTCTAAGAGCCTGTTGACAGAATGCACAACAACCTCACAACTCCCAGGAATACCAACACCAAACTAAAAATCCTATAAATAAGATGCCATAGAACTACCAACAGAAGAAGATGCAGCCTTAGATACCAGCCTTCTCCATACCGTACCAACAGCAATAGGGCGAATACCACCTCTTGGCTTAACCAAAAGAGTCAAAGGAGCACTATCAATAAACTCCCTCAGCTGGGCGGGGCAGTTACCACTGAGGAATAAGTTGACAACCCCCGCAATAGAACCTAACAGATCATCAGCAACCGCAGAAGTAGCCCCACCCAAAATATCCAGTAAATATTGGGCTCTAAGCCCGTCACGCCCACAAGAGGTCCCTGTAGGGAAACTTCGAATACGATCCAACACCAAATCTTTGTGGACGTGGAGGGCATCCACCCCAATCACAGAGGAAATCAAGACCGGAGAGGGTACGAAAGGGTGCTTGGATTCCAGTTCAGGCAAAGTGTCTGGAGTATCTGGAGCAACGCCGGAGGAAGTAAGCACCTTAATAGCAGCAGTAAAGTGTCCATCAGCCAACTTACGCTTGCACTAGAACATGTTAACCTCCTCAAAATTCCTAGACTTCTGTAACCTCCGGGTGGAAGTTGTTAAAAAGGCCAAGCGATCCTTCACCAAACCCATCCTATCGCCCGAATCCCTCCACCGAAGAATGGCACTAGAAATATGCTCAAACTGACATCGTTCTCTTTCCCCAGACCGCCGCTGAGCTCTGTTGGATGGCACAAACGAGCTCAAAGTACAACAAGGTAAAATGAGAAGTTGCACCCAAGAAGACAAATCAGCCGCACACGCTAGAACCTTATCCAAGGCACTAAGAAAAATTCTAGCAAAACCAAGTCTCAGTTTAGAGGGAATGCACTTGACCATGCATCTTTGACTCGAAAGAAACTTGTCAAGAAGGTCCACGTCAAAAGAAATAGAATCCAACCCGACAACACCCCCAGAAGGCACACCAACCAGATCCCTAGAAGACCCCGACGGAGAAGAAGAAGAGGCCCCTCTCTGCCCCACATCAATATTAACAGCCACCATGTGCGAAACAATAGGAGTAGGAATACTACATAGTGCGGCTTCGGTAACATCTGGTGCCGAAATCACAGTCCCATCCGCGTGTTTACAATTCTTGCTGAAAGAGTGAGTGTGAAGACACTCACCACACAACCAAATGCCGGTTTGATGGAGTGCAAGATCGAAAGCAGAGAATAAGAGAAAGTCACTAGCGATACGCGATCTATGTACCGCCTTCAAGTTGTCTGTGTTAAAGTGATGGGTTCACAAATGAGAAATAAAATATGACTTAGCCATCCCTAGACCTCCAGGACCACCACAACAACCATCACTCCCTTTCAACGGACATGAAATCCTCAATACCCCTGGATTGACCATGATTGTCTCAAAGAACACGATCGAATATAACTAAATGTACCCCTGTAGTTAAGCTTAATACCCCGAATAATGCCTACATGGACCTACCTGGACATACACGTCTAATTTTTTTTTCTCCTGAGCAATAACCAAACACCTTCCGTGCAACAGAAACTCGCACCATATTAGCAGCTTAAAACTCTTGTGAAGCCGAAATCTTACCGAATTCTTCATCAAGAAGCCGCATGCTTCCTTTTCCTGCTTCAACTTTTCCTTTTCCAATTATTTTTTCTAATGTTAAAGGAAAAGGAGAAAAAAAAATGAACTCGTATAGGGAAAAATGAAACATATGCAAGTCCAGCGCTAATGCGCAGTTTGTTCAATCAAATGCACATACCTACATGTTCACCGGAATGGTTCCACGTCCAATTAAAATCCATCAATTTATCAATTACTATTTATCAAATAAATATTACGTAATATTAGCTATCTTACTTAATAATACAAATTAAATATTAAATATTTAATGTTAGCTCTATTATTTAATGGTACCACAAATAGTATTCTTTTTTAACAACAAATATAACCCATTTTCTTAACTATAAATACAAAAATCATAAAATATGTAGTAAAATATGAGTGAAAAAATTGATGTTACAAATAAAATACTTATTTTTCTATTTATAAGAAAAAATGTATGGTAAAATCTGAAATTATAGCTGTTAAAAATGATAGTCAGGTACTCAGTATAGAGACTTTTAGCAATAAAAACAAGAAAATAGTAGTAGATATTCTTCCATTTAGTTGGTACCGCCATTTGATGGCCATCAACTACTCCATTGAAAATCAATGGTTTGCTTAATGAATTGATGGTCCATCAAAATTTGATGGAGTTGAAAAAGGCCTGTTACATTCTCCTTTTTCGTCAAAGCAGCAATTAAGCTGATGAATCTCCTTAAATTTGCAACCGGTGCATATGCTCTAAAACATCACAGTACCATATCATTATATAAGGATATGACTTTTATTTATCTAAAGTGCACGTAGAAATGTTAAAAAATCCGAAACCCGAAATCCAAGCCGAAAAAAAGCCAGAAAAACCCGATTGGGAAAAAAGCTCGGCCAGGTTAGGCCCGGCCACGGGCCTTAAATGGACCTCTTTTTTTCTCGAAAATCTGGCCCGTCCCGAAACCCGAAAAACCCGAATCTAAAAAAGCCAAGATAAAAGCCCGGGTTTTTTAAAGTTCGGATAAAATCCAGCCCGATGGGCTTTTTGTGCATCTCTAAGTGCACGTAGTACCAGAAATGCACACAAAGCCCATCGGATCCGGCTTTATCCAGCCTTTAAAAAACCCTGTTTTTTTTAAAAATGAATCGGGCTGGGCTTTTTTAAAAATCGGGACGGGCCGGGCCGGGCATCCTTAAAAATATAAGGCCCGTTTTAGGCCCGCGGGCTGGGCCAGATCGGACCGAACCGGGTTTTACTCGGGCTTTTAATTTATATGTTAAAAAAATATTTTAATATTTTATAACTCGAATTATGAGTAATTGAAATATTGGAGAAAATAGTATCTTGATATATCAGATAGAGTAGCTTAGACACTGAAATAAATAATTATTTTTTAATATAATATATAAATATTCATATATACCTTAATTGCTTCTAATATTATAATATAATATTTAAAAAATTATAAAAAATATTGTATATTTTTAAATTTTATATAAAAATTTTGGTTTTTTAATCGGGTTTTTCAAAAAGCCCAGGTTTTTATCCGGGCTTTTCGGGTTTCGGGTCGGGCCGGATTTTCGAGAAAAAAAAAGACCCATTTAAGACCCGCGGGCCGGACTGAAACGGGTCAAGTTTTTTTTTGGATAGGGCTATTCGGGCTTTTTTCCCGATCAGATCGGATTTCGGGATTCGGATTTTTTGAACATCTCGATATAGCACTGCTCTTATGTATAACTAATGACAAAAAATTATGTTTATATGTTACGGGTAGTATATATGGAGGCACTGTCCAGTGATTAATTAGGTGATCGGGGATTAATCGAAATGATTAATAGAGTCATTAATCATAACTAATTTAATATTATTCTTAAATATAGATATTGATATAAAGAATTATTTTATTATTTTGATTATGCATATACAATTACTGTAAATATTTATATAAATAAATTTAAAATATTTAATATTATTAAAACATGTAATTTTATTAAAGTAAATTTAAGAAAGTTCATTATTAAATTATTTACAAATGTCTACTTTTTGTTTTTTTTTTTAATTTTTTATCAATGAGTCCGATATTTGACCAATTAATTTGATTTTTTTTCAATACATGACCAATTTTTGAAAAAAAATATTTTTGCCCGGATTATCACATAATTAGTTCATTTCTCTACTGAATAGCCATTATTGCCGATTAATAGGTGACTTTTAAAAAACATTATATAGTTATTATTATTAAAAGTACATTTTGAGTTTTTTTAATAAATCTTAATGGTAAAAGAAATAGAAAAAATGATAAGTAGGGGAAACAAATGAACTATCCGTGTATATATTTTCTTACTTGGTGCATAAATATGCACCCTACTATACCATATGCAAAACTAAATATTATAAGCTCTCGGTTTGTGCACTTCTATTAAATTATTTTTATAATTTTTGTATTTCCGTCAAGATCTCCTAATGTCATTATTTTTGCAGAGGATAAATTAATCATTTTTTAATTATAGGCAGAACCCATAAAACCCAGCCAATTACCTTGAACCATTACAGTCAAGTTCTAGCGAAGCATCAGCCTGTAATCCATCCAAAATATCTTATCATCTCATAATCAACAAGTACGATTTCAAACAATCAACAACCGATTGCTTCCGACTAAAAATAACACAATAAAATCGGAGGCCACGAAACTAAATTCGGTGAATATGCATACTAAAAACTCAACAAAATTACATGATCAAACTCATATATCATCTAGCATAGTTATTACATTAACTATTAGCTATTACCAATCATCAAAATAAATCAAACAACTCAAAAAAAATTAAGAATATTTTGGTCAACATTCAATTTTTAATGATGTTGAAAATCGGACACGAAAATTACAAATTTATGTATAAAGCGATTACAAATGAGGAGAGATAGCAACTTATAACATCATAATCAATTAAAAACATCTAAAAACAAATACCCCTATTGTGCAAAACATGGTTGTATTATAACAAGACTAAGTCACATTGACAACCCTAAGATTTAGTTGTATGATAATCTAAATCTATATTTTGTATTGTATTACTTGAGTCAGTAAAAATATTAAAGATCAGGATGGAATTTTTTTACTGTGAGCATTTTCAAGCCTAAGAATAAACTCTGGAAGAAGATCAACAAGATCATGCCTCGGAGAAAAGGTGAAGAAGCTTGGAGTTGAATAAATATGTTTTAGGAAAAATGTTCTAAGTCTAGATATCTACAAGTCACAGATCAAGTCATATAGATAAATCATTCAAGAACTCTAGAATGACTTATCGAGAAGTTCAAAATGGCTTATATAGATTTCTCAGAGATATCGACAAGTCAAATGAAGATATGAAGATTGGAGATATCGACAAGTCAAATTATCATTAGAGATCTCAGAGATATCTACAAGTCAAAATGTATGTAGAGATCTCTGAGATATCAACTAATCAAAATGAAGATATGAAGATTGGAAATATCGACAAGTCAATTTCTCATTAGAGATCTCAGAGATATCGACAAGTCAAAATGCATATAGAGATCTCAGAGATATCGACAAGTCATTTTTGCATGCATAGTTTTGGAGACCTCGACAAGCCAAGTTCACTTATAAAGAACTCAGAGACCTCGACAAGTCAATGACACTTATAGAGAACTCAGAGACCTCGACAAGTCAGAGACACTTATGGAGAACTCAAAGATCTCAATAAGCCATTATACTTAATGAGATGTCAGTTCTCTATAGAACAAACTGGAGATCTCGATATGAACCTCAAGTTCAGAATGCAGACAAGTTAAAGATTCAAGATTGTCAATCAACAAACGATCAAATCATTTAGATTGAAAAGTCTACAAAAGCAGATTGAAGAGTGCAAGATCAATGGTCAATATTAACTGACAAATTAAGGTCACAGACCTACAAGATATGCAAGGATTCACTAAGCCACAAATGGAAAGCTTTAGAGATAATTTAAAGTAGGATTTATGATATCTTATTGCATGCTGTGTAAACCCGTGTTAACTAATCTATAAAGTAAACACCGGTCCTTTGTTTTTAATAGTAACAAACAGATCTAAATTTTCTTGTACTCTCTCAAAGAAGAAGCTGAGTTCTTATATTCTTAAGAACCCAGGAATTGTAGCAAGACATACTTTATTTTAATATAAATTAAGTGAGTTTTGAAATACTGTATGTATTGTGCATGTTCTTTATATTCTACTAAATATAGTATCTCTACAATGAAACTGCTTTGTTCCCCACCTTTCCAAATCAGTTTTAAAAAGACTAAAAATTATGAAAACACATTCACCCCCTCTATGTTGCGCTAAATATCTAACAACTGGCATCGGAGCAACATCTGAAAGAAAACAGATAAAGATCTTAAAAGTATGAGTACACAGAAGATAAGCATTATTAAGATAGCATCCTTTGACGGAATCAACTATACACTTTGGAAAAAGAAAATGATGATGTTTATAAGGATGGCCAATCCATTATATATCCATATTCTCAAGAATGGCCCTTTCACCCCCATGGAAATGGAAAGGGTAGATGAATCTACAGATGGAAACATTGCCATCCCAACTCATTTTGCACCTAAGGACCCTTCAAAATACACTGAATCTGAGAAAGAGAAAGTCTCTCTAGATAGTGGCCTGCAATTAATTCTGATAGAGTCACTTGACAATGTCATGTACAATAACATTGTTAACTGTGACACAACTAAAGAGATCTATGAGAAAATAAAGATTTTGTGTGAAGGTACAAAGGAAGTTAGATCCAACAAAAGGAGAATACTGGTGTCTTAGTATGAGAGATTCATGGCAAAGCCCAAAGAAGGAATTACTGAAGTTTTTGAGAGTCTCAATAAATTGATAAATGACTTGCAACTACATGATAAATATTAGAAGCTGAGGAGGTTAACATGAAGTTCTTTCTAGCTCTTCCTAACCATCTTGAACAAAAGATATCAACTATTAGAGAAGGAAGAGATCTGAGCAGGATAACACTGGAAGTTTTGTACGGAATCATGAAAACTTATGAACTTGAAATGCTGCAAAGAAAGTCATTAAAGGAAAACCATGGACATGTGGTTGATGGTTCCAGTGCCTCAGTTGTACATGATAGTGAAGAAAGTGAATATGATCAAGATGATCAAGTTTCAGTTATTCAAGATGTGGAACAAAAGAACAAAGGACCTCAGAAGCAAGTTGTTTTGGAACTGGAGGAAGATGAATACTACATCCTGGATGAGCTAGATGAAATGGACCAATCCATGGCTTACTTGGCTAGGAAATTTTCTAACATTAGAGTCAAGAAGCCAAGGTTTTTCAAGAACAAGGGAAATTCTTCCAACAGCAACAATTGGAAACCAAAAGCTAAGTATAACTCAGCTAGAAAAGGTGGCTACAAAATTGGATCTGTGGACAAATTAAAGATAAGGTGCATCAACTGTGATGAGTTGGGTCACTTTGCTACTGAGTGCAGTGTTGGGTCTCACACACTATAGAAGGGGGTTGAATACAGTGTTTATCACAATCAAATTGAATATAAGAACACAGAAAACAGATTTTATTTAACACAATAAATTCTGTTACAATATGGAACTGTCCTCTCTCAGTGATGAACAACTTATCACGAGAGCTGCTAGGGTTACAATAAATAATAACTTCGATTATGATAACACATATAGTGTAAACCCTATGCCTGTGTTTATATACTACACAGTTACAAGATAAATTCTAATTGATATGGAATATAATTCTGCTTCCTAAAATATATCAACCAATTATCTTTTCTTCCAAGTATTCTATTCTTCATAGAATTCCTTCTTCATGCATATCTCTTCTTGCGTTTGTCTTGATCTTCTTTCCTTTCAATCAGCCGCCTTCCTTATCTGAAAGTCTCCTTAAGTCCTGATATTATTTCCTGATAAATATCTCTTGATAACTTAAGTTCTGACAACTTAAGTTATGATATCTTAAGTTCTGATTTCCAGTTAAGTACTGATTTATCCTGTTAAGTAAGATCTAAAAACTAAACACATATCATATTAGTCATGACATTATCAAATATATCTAACAATCTCCCCAAACTTGTAAATTAACATAATATACAAGTTTAACAGATATTTGATGATATCAAAAACATTAAGTACAAATGCATGAAAATTTGACTAGATAACTACAACTTACAGTCCTTGTAGCTTTACCATCCTCAAGGTCTGATAACAGCTTCAGTCTGTATACACATCAGAATTTAAGCAGTTGTAGATCTTTGACTTGGCTTCAATTACTGATCTCTTTGATATCAGGAGTTGTTCTGAGATAGTTCTTTAACAAACATCTCTCAGCATATTCAAGTTCATTAACCATCCTCCTTTTATCATTCTTTAATTCAACTGTATCTTCACCAATTTGAAAGATAGCAGCCCTAAGATCATTTATTCTAGCTTTCCTTATATATTGATCTAGTCCGATTAAATATGCCTTGTCAGACTCAAGATTGAATTCCACAGCCTTATAACCCAGAAAAGTAGTTACAATCTTAGCCGAGTTAGGCTTCATCTCGACAATATCACCTTTGTGATCTCTGTACTTGGGACAATATGTGCTGTCAGACTTTACAGAGTAAAGCTTCTTCTGTCTTTGAATTTGAGTCTTCAAATAATTTACAGCACTATCAATTAATCTGTTCTTCACTTGAAGTAAGAATAGAACATGTTCCAGTTCCTCAAAATACATCAGTGGTATAGCATTTTGCCTAATATGGTATACCCTTCCATCTGTCTTAAAATATAACAAGATGTGTTCTTTCAAAAATATATGGTAAACCATCTATACAAATTCAAGTTGATTCAATCTTTCAGGAGTTGCTCCAACACCTGATTCAATCTTCTTTCATCAGCAATACCCAATCCAGATTTATCTCTAGCTTCTTTTCCTGTAACAACTCTTGCTTCAAAACCACTTGTTGCAGTCTTCAAAGATTGAGTCTGTTTAGCTTTGGTGAATCCTGGTAGGAGTAACTTTGAAGGTTTAACATGAGCAATGTCAGAGGTTTCCATTTCCTTATCTTCTGATATCAAGCCAACTTGAGCTAAGTCAGAGGTTGTTTGCTTCACTGTCATATCAGAACTTACTATATCTTGACTCTGAACAACATGAGCCATGTCAGAGGTTGTTTGAGAAATCTTCCTTTTTATCAGAGTAAGACTAACATCTTCATCAGATATTTCTTCATCCACAAATGGCACATAAACCTTTATAGGTTCATCAACTTTTTCTTTGCCCTTGGATCTATCTCCTCTTGTGATTTGGCTTTAGTTGCCTCAGGATTTGTCCTTTCTTTTATCACAATGCCTTTAGCCTTAGGAAGTTTCTTTTCAACAACAGAAGCTTTAGATTTGGAGTTGACTTTTTCTAACTTAAGTCTAGCTTCTTCTTCCTTTAGACTCTCAAAGTCCATTCCTGGATTTTCTTTCAGAAATAACTGTCTTGAAATTTCCTCATCAAGTTCCAGATGTTTATCTGAACTTATCTTTTTACCAGTATCAGAACTTATTCTTCTCCCAGTAATAGAACTTGTTCTTTGACTTGTAGTTCCAGCTTTTCTTGATAAAAAACCTTTACCTTGACCATGACCTCCACCCATTCCAGAGTTTCCCTGGTCATCTTTTTCATCATCCTTTCCCTTAGTGTCTTAACAGTTTTGCATTTGGACTTAATTACATTCTCCCCCTTTTTGGCATCAACAGGTAAAATAAGAGAGACAAGCAAATCCACTGAGGATTGGATCTCATTGAGTTGATTTTGATGAGAAGCTTGATTCTTAAAAATTTCATCAATCTGAGCCTGTTGCTCCTCCTGAGTTTTCTCAATGTACTCAATTATGTCAAAGGTAGGTTTGAAAAACCTTTTCTTGTCCAGCTTGACAAGCATATCTTGCTGATTTATGGATTCTTGAATCTTGTCTACCTTGGCCTGAGTTACAGATTGTTGACCTTGAAGGTGCCTTGTACTTAGTGCAGTAACTCTGATCTGTGTCTTGAAATCATCATTGACTAGCATCTCATCAGCTTTGGTCAAGTGCTCAGCAAGTATGGTTGAAGAAGGAACAAAATCAACTTTGTTCCATTCTTTAGTCCACTCCCTTCCTCTAGGAGTTTCACTCCAAGGTACTGGTGCATCTTCTCTAATAAACTTTTTGATTAATTCAGCTTTATTTGAAGCTTGTTGAGGTGCATGTCCTGATGGACCAGCTGCATCAGCATCTACATTAGCAGCAGCTTCACCAGTAAGTTCAGCATTAGCAGCATCAGAACTTATAGAATCAACATCATTAGAATCCTCTGACAAAAGAATAGTATGAGAGGCTATTGAGGTTTCAACATCATCCCCTAAGTGCTGATCTCCAACTAAGTGCTGATCAACAGCCAAACCTTGATGCCCACCTAAAATCCGGTTTTCATCATCCAGATTCAGAATTGGTATAGTAGGAATATCTTCATTAAAATCAGCATCTAGAATTGGTGTTGTTGGTGGAGTGATTTGAGTTGATGGAGCTTCTAAGTACAAAACCTCAGGCACAATCAAGTTATGAATATCAATCTCAGCACTTGTACCTGGGTCATCAGTATATATTGTTCAATTATAGGTGACATATGAGGAGTAGGCATTATGTCTTGAGCAGTTTCTGGTTGTGCTGAAGGAAATAATTCAATAACAATTGGTTCTGTTGGGATCAGAGATTCCTGACCCCCTTCCTTAGCTGCTTCCTCATCTTCTGATTCTGACTCAACTGTGTCCCTATGAGCTCTTTGCTTTTTCATTTTCTTCAAGGGTGGAGATACTGTAGGAGCTTTATCATCAGGATTTAGCTTTCTAAGCCTTTTGAGAGGCCTATAACTCCCAGTTACAGTGTCATTCTGAGAAGAGATTTTCTCAGCTTCTACTACAACAGGTTCAAACATGGGAACCTGTTCCTCATTGTCTGACTCATCTCTCAGAACAAGTTTCCTTCTCTTCTGTTGAGTCTGAGGTACTGTCTTAGTCCTCTTGGGTTTAAAAGATGAAGGCTTCACAGGATGTGCTGAAGGTTGAGATTGAGATAACTGTGATGGTTTGAAATATGTCCTGATTGAGGGTTGAGTAGGTTGTGGTTGAGAAGTTTGAGGTGTTTGTGTAGATGTGGTATGTTCTGATGGCTGTTGTAGTGGCTGGGATGTGGGTTGAACATCAGGGTAAACAAATGTGTAGGTTTGAGAATCATCATTTACCAGTATATGTTTCACTAACTGAGGTATTTTTAAGGGTCTAACCACTTGTTTCTTAATGTCAGCATTTAACAAATCATTAAAGGCCCTTTTTGCAAGCTTAAAGGGTGGAATTAAATCAGTGGTAGGTTGGGGTTCATCAACACAACAAAAAGTATATATAAGCTGACAGAATCTAGCAAAGTATACTACATTCCTATCCTCTGTCATCCTATCCCCTATGAAACCTAGCACAACACTTGCAAAATCAAAGTGAGTTTGATGAATAAGAGCATACCCGATTTGCTGACTCATGATTGGAATAGTGGAGCATTTATTGGCGAATGCCTTAGTGATGCAATCAAAGAAAAAGCTCCATTCTTTCCTGATATTTGCTCTTTTCAGTTGTCCAAGCTTTCCCAAACTTTTCTCATAACCCAAACTGGCCATAAGATGATGTAGAACAGGGTCCTCCACTGTTGAGAATGTACAGCCTTCTGGTAAGTGGAGAGCTTTGCGAAATGCCCCAGGAGTAACTACATGTTCAACATCATTTACTTCAAATACAATGCTTGGAGTACCAGTAGCACCACCATCATCAAAAATCCCAGTCCACCAAAATGTCAGTACTTGTTGGCTTGAAATGGTTTGAGGTTGGGTCGAAAGCATACCCAATCTCACTATTTGCTAAGAAATCTTGCACAAAGTGCAAATCTGATGGAGCTTCAGCCTTGTTCAAGATTGCAGCATAGTTATTTGGTACAAACTTGGCTCCATCAACAATTAAATCCTTGGGCGCCATCAGAAATAAGTGAGAAACTTGTTTGCCTGAAAGGTGTTTGTTGAAATGTCTGTATAGTGAAACGTCAGAAAATGTGAGAGAATAAGAAAAGAGAGAGAGTGAAATAGAATAAAAATAAGAATAAAAGATATGAAAATCTTTTATCTCTTTTACTTAGACAATCCACGTTACAACAGTTAATGAGGAGTGGAACAGACCTTTACACCTGTCAAACATGCAGCAGTTAAGGCAAAAGTTAATGGGCACGGTAAATAAGCAATTATGACTTTGCACGTTCAGTTTAAAAAAACTGTTCCCACTAAACAAATGATTATTACTGCTTTATCTCACATAAACCAATATTCTAAAAAAATGTGACCATTGAGGTAACGACCAAAAATAAACCAAGTAAATAAATACTGCCACGTCAGCATCAGATATTGATTATTATCGGAATTTAAAAGTCATCAGAATATGGCTTCTTAACTCGAAAAGTGAATGTTTATTCCTGTAATTCTTCACACAAATACTGATATAGGTACATTAGAACTTAATCATCAGAAATTCTATCAGAACTTGTCCTCAGAATTTATGCAACTAGCACTTAAACAGTTCATCCAAAATAACATTTATCACCACAATAATTTTCATCATTCATATGGAGTGTATGTGTGTGCATTAAGCTAAATATCAGACAAAGAGTAAAGTCTGATTCACTTCAGTACATCTTAGAAATAAGGCATAACTAAGAGCTTTGCTTAAAATTTGTCATTATTCAGAGGTCTACTATAGAATGAGTTCATGCATGAGTCCACCTCAACTGTTTTGTGCTCATTTTATGCATCTTTTAAAATTCCTTTTTACAGTGGCTCCTTAGTATAAGTGAGTCACAACTGTTTATCAGAATTTATGCTATTATCAGAGTATTTCTCCAGTAATCAGAGAATGTGAAAAGTCACCAAGAAAACTTCATTTTGCTTTTCTAATGCATATTACTTAATACCAGCAATGCACTTGGGTCTTCCCTTCCACACTTTTTACTCTAGATCTCAAAGGAGTACCTGATTTTTATTTCTTTTCTTTTCAATTGATAAGTGAGGCTTATCAGCATTTAGTACATCCATCAGATTTACTAACATCAGAACTTAACGTATAAGAAGCACTATTCTAGTTTTTGACTTAGTAATAAGATACACAAAGTAAACTTCAACTAAGCTCAATATCATAATTTGCTTGTGTTAAGAGATTTCCACATAAACAATTACTTCAGACATGGGACCTTTAGTATATTAAAGACTACTAGTTCAGCATCTAGCACAATTATCCTCATTGGATTGAATAGTCACAGAAACATTTATATCACTATCAGAGTTTAGAAATTCACATCAGACAACAATCAGCATTTAAGCAAATTTTCAATTTAGGCACATAATTCACAAAGATAATAATATCTGTAAATACTGATCATAAAGTCTGATGTATCCGAACATAAACTAAGCAGATTTAGAGAAAGAACATGAAACCATTCCAAGTTCATTTACCAATCTTGTAAAGGTTGCTACACATAGTGGTTTTGTGAAGATATCTGCTAGTTGTTGATCTGTTGGAACAAAATGCAATTCCACTGTACCTTCATCCACATGTTCCCTTATGAAGTGGTACCTGATGCTGATGTGCTTTGTCATTGAGTGTTGAACTGGATTACCTGTCATAGAAATAGCACTTTGATTATCACAGTAAATAGGGATTTTAGAATATATTAACCCATAATCCAGTAACTGATTCTTCATCCAAAGAATCTGTGCACAACAGCTTCCTACATCAATGTACTCTGCTTCTGCAGTTGATGTGGAAATTGACTTCTATTTCTTGCTAAACGAAGAAACTAATCTGCTTCCAAGAAATTGGCAGCTTCCACTTGTGCTTTTCCTGTCAATTTTGCATCCTGCAAAATCTGCATCTGAGTACCCTATTAGCTTGAAGTCTGATTCTCTAGGGTACCACAATCCCAAATCAGCTGTACCCTTAAGGTATTTGAAAATTATTTGCACAGCTGTTAAGTGAGGTTCTCTTGGATCTGCTTGAAATCTTGCACAAAGACAGGTAGCATAAATGATATCAGGTCTACTTGCAGTTAGATAGAGTAGTGAGCCAATCATACCTCTGTAATTAGTAATATCTACCGATGTACCAGTATCCTTATCCAATTTTGTTGCAGTGGCCATAGGAGTGGATGCACTTGAACAATCTTGCATTCCAAATTTCTTCAATAAATTTCTGGTGTACTTAGATTGACAAATAAAAGTTCCTTCTTCATTCTGCTTGACTTGAAGGCCCATGACAACCCTTGTTCTTAAATTGTAGACTCTGAAGGCTTTTGTGGAAACTGGATACCCAACAAAAATTCCTTCATCTGCTTTTACATCAAATTTGGATAGCTGTTCAGGATGAGTCTTAAGAACAAAACACTTGCATCCAAATACATGAAAATACTTAAGATTTGGCTTCTTTTTCTTCACCATCTCATATGGTGTCATTTCATGCTTGTTAATGAGTGTTGCATTTTGAGTAAAACAGGCAGTCTGCGCAGCTTCAGCCCAAAAATAGGTTGGTAATTTTCCTTCATCAAGCATAGTTCGTGCAACTTCAATGAGAGTTCTATTCTTTCTTTCAACCACTCCATTTTGCTGTGGAGTTCCAGGAGCAGAGAATTCCTGCTTGATTCCTTGGTCTTTACAGAACTCTTCCATAATCAAATTCTTGAACTCAGTGCTATTATCACTTCTTATGATTTTCACAGAGTCTTTAACCACTTTATCCAGTTGTTTGACATGATCAATCAAGATAGATGCAGTTTCACTTTTTGTGTGCAAGAAATACACCCATGTGTATCTGGTGAACTCATCCACTATGACCATAGCATATTTCTTCTTTGCAATAGACATGATATTCACTGGACCAAATAGATCAACATGTAGTAGGTGATAAGGCTCAAGAATTGAAAATTCAGTCTTGCTCTTGAATGAAGGTTTTCTTTGTTTTGCCTTTTGACAGGAATCACAAAGGCCATCAGGAGCAAATACTGATTTTGGCAAACCTCTCACAAGATCTTTCTTGACTAGTTCATTTATATTGTTGAAATTCAAATGAGAGAGTTTCTTGTGCCAATTCCAGCTTTCTTCAATTGATGCTCTACTTAACAGACATATTACAGAACCATCAGTACTTGTTGAAAGCTTGGCTTCATCAATGTTACCATGCCTGTATCCTTTCAGAACAACTTTGCCTGTACATTTTCTTACAACTTCACAGTGTTCTTCAAAGAAATCCACATGATAACCTCTGTCACAGATTTGACTAACACTCAGCAAATTGTATTTAAGTCCTGAGACTATAGCTACTTTTTCAATGATGACATTCCCCAGATTGATATTGGCATATCCCAAAGTTTTTCCCATGTTGCCATCTCCATAAGAAACACTTGGGCCAGCTTTCTCCACAAAGTCTGATAGCAGGGCTTTATTTCCAGTCATATATCCTGAACATCCACTGTCCAGAACTAGGATGTTTTTCCTATTGCCCTGCAATCACAAAGACCACTAATGATTAGTTTTAAGGACCCAGACTTGCTTGGATCCTTTGGCCTGATTAAGTTTGTTAACATTTACAGCGGATTTAGCATCAGAGTTTATGTTAACATTTTTCTTATCAGTATATACACTATCAGACTTTGCATCAGAATTTACACTAGAAGGAATAATGCTAACTTTCTTTAAAGAAGGTTTTATTTGATAATAATCATAGTACAAACTATGATATTCCTTACAAGTATAAATGGAATGCGATAAACTACCACAATGAAAACAAGGATTTTGTGGCCTATATCTAACAGACTGACTCTTAACTCCTGACTTTGAAGGTAAGGAGTTTATGTTCTTATTTTTCCTGCAAAAAGAAGTCTGATGATTAGAATTTCCACAGTTATAACATTTCTTTCTAGGAGCATTAAGAACAGGCTTATAATCATTACTTTTATTCACACCTTCCTTTCCATTCCTATTTTTCCTAGGGAGCTTTACCTTGTTTACATTCTTAATATCTTTCAACTTATGCTTAAGCTGCTTTTTTGTCATTAAGCCTATGTTAACTTCAGTTGGCTTATCCTGTTTTGGTTTTTCAGAAGTTAATTTCTCTTTAACTTCTGATTTATCAATATCAGACTTTACAGCTACAAGCTTAATAGGATTTACCTTTGGCTTTTGTTTAACAACTATAGGCTCAATTTCTACAGTTCCCTTATCATTCTTATCATCTCCATAACCTAAGCCTTCTTTCCAGTTTCCACTACTTAACAAATTCTGAGTTGTTCTGCCAGAGTTAGTCCAAGTCCTGATAATCTCTCTTTCCTTTTCTAACTCAGTTTTTAGAGATTCATTTATTTTAAGTACTTTATCCCTAACATAAAAGGCATCATCTCTATCTTTCTGAGTTTGATCGAACATGACTAACTCTTTTTCTAAATAATCATTCCTCTTTTTATAAGCAAGATTTTCAGAAGTTAATCTTTCATATGTTAAAGTTTGATCTCTATAACTAATGAACATGGTTTTAAGATATCTTCTCAACTCAGTAATATCATCAGTATGAAAGGCATAAGTAGTTTGAGGTACCTTTAACTCAGCATTATCAGAACTGCTATCAGCATTTGCCATCAAGGCATAGTTCACCTCACTTTCAGAATCTGAAGTGTCTGTCCAGATTTTCTTCTTTGTGACAAAAGCTTTACCTTTGTCACTCTTCACTTTCTTGTAATCAGGAGATATGTGGCCTTTCGCACCAAAGTTGTAGCACTTGACATTTGAGTAATCTCCTCTGTCAGAGTTTCCTCCTTTGCCTTCAGATTTTATGAAACCATTCTTATCAAAACTTGCACCTTTCCTGGAAAATTTCTTTCCCTTTCTGAATTTCGTGTATGCAATCCTTGTGATTCCTTTCACCATAAGAGCACACAGCTTTATCATCAGTATCCATCTCAGGTAAGCTTTCAGTTTCTGAGTCATCATCATTATCAGAACTTGATGACTCAGTATCAGACTTTGTGATGAGAGCTTTTCCTTTGCCTTTTCTTGAGGCATCTACTTTGGGGGATTCCTCCTCAGCCTTTAGAGCAACTGTCCTTGATTTTCTTCCATTCCTCTTGCTTCTTTGTTCCATCTCAAGTTTATGAGTCTTGAGCATCCCATAAATTTCATCAAGAGTTGTTTCTTCAAGATTATAGTTGTCTCTTATAGTGGTGGCCTTCAAATCCCAACTTTCAGGAAGAGCTAACAGGAATTTATGATTTGAATCTTCAATATCATATTCCTTGTCAACTAGTGACAAATCATTCAAGAGTTTGACAAATCTGTCATATAAACCAGTCAATGACTCATCAGGTTTTGAGTCAAAGTGCTCATACTCTTGAGTGAGTATAGTCTTCCTGTTCTTCTTAATTGAATCAATTCCCTGGCATCTTGTCTCCAAGGCATCCCATATCTCCTTTGTAGTCTTGCAGTTAATTACCCTATTTGACATGACATTATCAATGGCACTATGCAGCAAGTGTCGTACCTTAGCATCCTTAGCAATTGATGAGATATCTTCAGCAGTGTAATCACTCTTCTCCTTTGGAACAGACTTTGCTGGTTCACCTGCAACTATAACAGAGAGTTTGGTTGGCTTGTGTGGTCCTTCATTGATTCTGTCAAGGTATTCTGGATCTGTAGCTTCCAGAAACATAAACATCCTCACCTTCCATATGGGATATTCAGATGGTTTCAGTATGGGAACTCTAATAGTCTCATATCGATTATGGATTTGAGTCTTTGGAGGTTCTTCAGTTTTGGTGGGCTTGGTTGGAGTTTGTTCTTCTTCAAACATGATTGTTTTTGGATCTTAAACTGTTTGTGTGTTAACAGATCTGCTATGATACCACTTGTTAGGTCTCACACACTGTAGAAGGGGGTTGAATACAGTGTTTATCACAATCAAATCAAATATAAGAACACAGAAAACAGATTTTATTTAACACAATAAATTATGTTACAATATGGAACTGTCCTCTCTCAGTGATGAACAACTTATCACGAGAGCTGCTAGGGTTACAATAAATAATAACTTCGATTATGATAACACATATAGTGTAATCCCTATGTTTGTATTTATATACTACACAGTTACAAGATAAATTCTAATTGATATGGAATATAATTCTGCTTCCTAAAATATATCAACCAATTATCTTTTCTTCCAAGTATTCTATTCTTCATAGAATTCCTTCTTCATGCATATCTCTTCTTACATTTATCTTAATCTTCTTTCCTTTCAATCATCCGCCTTCCTTATCTGAAAGTCTCCTTAAGTCTTGATATTATCTCATGATAAATATCTCTTGATAACTTAAGTTCTGACAACTTAAGTTCTGATATCTTAAGTTCTGATTTCCAGTTAAGTACTGATTTTCCTGTTAAGTAAGATCTGAAAACTAAACACAAATCGTATTAGTCATGATATTATCAAATATATCTAACATGCAGGATGCCCAAGAAGGTGAAAAAGGACAAGGCATATTTAGAATTGGAGGAAAAGTATGAAGCTCTCTTGAAGAAACAGTCTGAAAAAGCTTACATTGCAGAAGGCAAAAGTTGGGATGATATTGATGATGAAAATGAGAATGAAGAGTTTGGAAACTATGCATTAATGGCTCTTGAGCAAGGAGAATCATCCTCATCAAAATCAGAGGTGCCAACTCTAACTACCATTGCTTTAAATACAAGCCAATATAAAGAAACTGTTGAAAAGATGGGTGTAGAGATATTTCACATCTATACTAGCTTGGTGGCTGCTACAAAGGAGGTTAGTAGGCTGTCAAAAGCTAATGAGAAACTTGAGATTGAGAAGCAAGATTTGGAACTACAGTGTTGTGCAAGACATGCCTGGACAATAACAAGACTAAGTCAAATTGACAACCCTAAGTAAGTTGTATTGTAATCTAAGTTTGAAATTTGTATTGTAACATTAAAGTCTGTAAAAATGTCAAAGAGCAGACTGGAATCTTTTTCTTTTACATAGTATCAAGACTAAGAATTCTATCTGGAAGAAGATCAAGAAGATCATGCCTCAGAAGAATTATGAAGAAGCTTGAAGTTGAATAAATCTGTTATGGGAAAAATGTTCTAAGTCAAGATCTCTACAAGTCACAGATTTAGTGTTATAGAGAAGTCATTCGAGAACTCCGGAATAACTTATAGAGAACTTAGGAAAGCTACTAGAGAACTCAGATATATCGACAAGTCAAGATTCACTAGAGAACTTGGAGATTTCGACAAGTCATTTCTTCACTAGAGAACACAGAGATATCGACAAGTCAAAATTCAGTAGAGAACTCAGAGATATCGACAAGTCAAAATTCACAAGAGAACTCAGAGATATCGATAAGTCAAAATTCACTAGAGAACTCTGAGATATCGACAAGTCAAATCTCACTAGAGATCTCAGATATATCGACAAGTCAAAATTCACTAGAGACCTCTGAGATATCGACAAGTCAAATTTCACTAGAGAATTCTAAGATATCGATAAGTCAAATATCACTAGAGAACTCAAAGATGTTGATAAGCCAAAGTGAAGATATGAAGATAAGAGATCTCGACAAGCCAAATTCTCTTATAGAGAACTCAGAGACCTCTACAAGTCAAATTTGCTATGGAGTATTAGAGATCTCGATAAGCCAATATACCTATCGAGATGTCAAGTTCTCTATATGCCTAAACTGGAGATCTCGAGGTAAAATCTCAAAGTACAAAGTGCAGACCAGTTCAATATCCAAGATTTACAATCAATAAATAATCCAACCAGTTGGATTGACAAGTCTACAAAAAGCAGCTTGAAGAGTGTGCAAGATCAAGGGTGAAGATTAACTAACAAAGGAAGATCAAAATTAACACAATATGCAAAGATATGCTAAGCCATAAATCAAAGATATACTTTTCCTAAAATGGAATGATTGGTGACAGTTTACTAAAATTAATAGCATGTCTTATTATACACTGTGTAAACCAGTAGTTAATTGAGATATAAAGTTAACACTGGTCCTTTGTTAGTTATAACAATTTGATCAGAAACTCTTGTATTCTCTCAAGATAAAAGCTAAGCTCTTTAACAACAAAGAGCCTAGAAATTTTGTAGCAAAACATTCTTAATTTTAATATAAACTTAAGTGAGTTTTGAAAGATCTGTGTTATTCATAGCCACATATTTTATTTCAGTTATAATACATCTTACTGCAAGATTTGATTTACTTTGTTCAAAAACCAAAATAGTTCAAGAAAAGCATAAAAATACAAAAACACATTCACCCCCCCTCTGTATGTAATTCATTACCTAACAAGTGGTATCAGAGCAAAATCTGAAAATAAACAGATTCAAGATCTTGGAAGAATGAATACACAGAAAATCAGTAGCATTAAAATTCCTACCTTTGAAAAAGCTAACTACACTCTTTGGAAAAAGAAAATGTTGCTGTTTATCAAGATGGCCAATTCACTCTATACTCAGATTCTAAAAAATGGGCTTTTTATTCCTATGTTTAGAGTTGAAGAATCTATAGATGGTGATATGGTCATTCTAGCTCATTATGCTCCAAAATACCTTGTTGAGTACTTTGAGCCTGAGAAAGAAAAATTTTCCCTA
The DNA here is from genome assembly GCF_009905375.1 of Apium graveolens. NCBI lineage: Eukaryota > Viridiplantae > Streptophyta > Magnoliopsida > Apiales > Apiaceae > Apium > Apium graveolens. The sequence goes on from NC_133654.1 coordinate 93,108,626, forward strand.
GATAGTGGCTTGCAGCTTATTTTGATTGAGTCACTTTAAATGTAATGTACAACAACATTGTCAACTGTGACACTGCTAAGCAGATCTGGGAAAAGATTGAAATACTCCGTGAGGGAACTGAGGAAGTTAAATCTAATCAAAAAAGGGTACTAAATTCACATTATGAGGGTTTCATGGCTAAGACAAAAGAAAGTATTACTGATGTGTTTGAAAGGTTTAATAAGCTGATAAATGACTTACAGCTCCATGACAAATATTATGAAGCTGAAGAAGTGAACTTGAAGTTCTTGCTTACACTCCCTGACCATTTGGAACAGAAAATTTCAGCAATCAGAGAAGGGAGAGACTTGAGCAGAATAACACTGAAAGTTTTGTATAGAATTCTCAAAACATATGAACTAGAAATGATTCAAAGAAAATCATTGAGATCTGGTCAAGGACATGTTGTAGATGGTTCAAGTGATTTAATTGTCAATGAAAGCCAAACCTCTAATGATGAGCTAAGATCTCAAACTCCAGTTGTCTTAACAACTGAGCAAATAACAAACGATTCACATGAACAAGTCATTCTGGAATTGGAAAAAGAAGAGTTCTACACCCTAGATGAACTTGATGAGCTTGATCAGTCAATGGCCTATCTGGCAAGAAAGTTCTCTAACATTAGAGTCAAGAAGCCAATATTCTTCAAGGGTAAAGGACAATCATTCAACAAAGATAGCAGCTGGAAAAGAAAAAGGAAGTACACATCTGATAGCAAGAATAATTACAAAACTGGATCTATTGATAGATCAAAGATAAGGTGCTTCAACTGTGATGAACTGGGTCATTTTGCTACAGAATGCAGGAAACCCAAGAAAGCAAAGAAGGACAAAGATTATCTTGAATTGGAAGCAAAGTATGAAGCTCTTCTGAAGAAACAGCAAAGCAAAGCTTATATTGCAGAGGAAAAAAGTTGGGATGATTTTGATAATGATGAAGATGAGGAAGTTGGGAATTATGCACTAATGGCCTTGGAGCAAGAAGAATCATCGTCATCAAAATCACGGGTACCAACTCTCACTACTATTGATTTAAATGTGAGTCAATATAAGGAAACTGTAGAGAAGATGAGCACAGAAATATTTCACATTCATACAAGTATGGTTGTTGCTAATGAAGAAGTTAGCAGACTGATAAAGATAAATGAGAAGCTTGAGAGTGATAAAACAAGAAGCTGAATTGTTGTTGGTAGAGCTTGAAGCTGTAAGACAAGAGAATGCATATCTCAAGAACAAGCTCAAGTGTGTAAGTGAAATTGAAGCAGTATTAAGGGAGAAGCTGGAAAAGAATGAGGTGAAGTTAAAGTCCTTTAAGAATGCATCTGAATTGGTTGGACAATACCATGAGATAAACAAGCCATGTGCAAATATTTCTATTGGTCTTGATTATGATGACTTGAACAACAAGAAGAAAAATACAGGTGACAAGGGAAAAGCAACAAAGAATGAAAATATTCCAACAATCCTTAAAAAGGTTGACTAACCTATGTTCAAGGCATGTGAAGTTAACTTCAGTGAAGAAGAGTTGATTATTAAGAAAGAAATTACTGATGAAGATAATGAGAAGAAAAATGTAGAACTAACTCAATCTTTTAAAGCTGAAGAAAGGTTCCAAGACACCTGTCAAAGAAACCAAAATTAAAGATGCAAGAAAGAAGAAGAAAAATAGAAATGGGAAGATTGGGATAAACAAAAGCAACAACTTTGCTTATGTTGCAGATGCTCCAAGAAATAAATGTGAGAAATGCGGCTCTGCAAATCATCTAACTCACCTTTGTAAAAAGGTTGTTAGCAAGCCAATTGAAGGAGCCTGCAAATATAATGAAGCAGATGCAAAAGATCCCTACTCATTCTGTGACAAGTTTGATTACATCCCTTGCAACTTAAAAGTGATGAAAAGTTGTCATAAACTAAGAGTAGACCTTAAAGAAACAAAAATTGGGTCTACATCAAATAGGGAAAATACACAACAGTCAATGAATTCTATTTTATCTAAAACTACTCATTTCTACTTCTGCTAAATTGGTTAACAAGAAGAAAGTACCCAAGACTACTTGGGTTGTTAAACACACTTAAAACTCATTGTGTGCAGGAAAAAATGAAGAAGGTCATATAGATCATTGACATTGGATGTTCTAGACATATGACAGGTGATAAGGCCCTGCTATCACAGTTTGAGGAGAATGTTGGCCCTTTGGTGACCTTTGGAGACAACAATAAAGGATTCACAAAGGGATATGGCAAGATTGTTTCTGAAAATGTTGTCATTGATGATGTAGCACTTGTAGCTGGTCTTGAAGTGAATCTTCTCAGTGTTAGTCAATTTACAGACAAAGGTTTTGAAGATTTATTCAACAAAGAAGAATGCACTTTTATCAGCAAGAAAACTGGTGAGATTTCTCTGAAGGGAGCAAGAAAAGGAAGCTTGTTTGTTTCAGACTTGGACTCAACAAATAAGGATGGTATTTGTTGCTTCTGCACCAAGAAATCAAAAGAACAAAGCAAGCTATGGCATAAAAAGCTATCTCACTTGAATTTCAAGGCAATCAACACTTTAGTCAAAAAGGAGTTAGGAAGAGACATGCCCAACTTGGAGTTTACTCAAGTTGAAGTTTGTGAAGCTTGTCAGAAAAGAAAAATGAAAAGATCAAGTCACAAGTCAAAAACTGTGAATTCTATAAGTGCACCATTGCAAATTATTCACATGGACTTGTTTGGACCAGTAAATGTCTTATCAATTTTCAAGAAACAAATATGTACTTGTGATGGTGGATGATTTCTCAAGATACACTTGGGTAGAGTTCATGCACTCTAAATATGAGACTCTACACATCATAATTGAGCACATTAAGAAGGTAGAGAAATAGGTTGAAGATCATAATTCTGTAAAAAGATTGAGAAGTGATAATGGAATATAATTCAGAAATGCAACATTAAGTGAAGTCTAGAAAAGCAAAGGCATTGTTCAAGAATTCTCAGCAGCTAGAACACCTCAACAAAATGTAGTTGTTGAAAGAAAGAACAAAACATTAGTTGAAGTTGCTAGAACAATGCTGCAAGATGCCAAGTTGCCAACAAGTTTCTGGGAAGAGGTTGTTAACACTGCATGCTATACTCAAAATAGATATCTCATTAAGAAAGCTCATGGAAAATCAGCTTACTCAATCATGTCTAAAAGAAAGCCTACTGTAAAGCATCTTCATGTGTTTGAAAGCAAGTGTTACATTCTAAAAGATAACTCTGAATATGTGGGAAAATTTGACTCAAAGGTTTTTGAAGCAATTTTTCTGGGATATTCGTTAGAGAGGACTGCCTACAAAGTCTATGTAATTGATCAAAAGAAGATTATGGAAAGCACGGATGCGACTTTTGATGATGACAAGTGTCCAGGCTTGGAATGCCTTGATGAAAATGAAGCTGAAGCCCGTGCATTTGAAAACCTCAATATTGATAGTGATTCCGATGGTGAAGATGAAGTCAATACACAACAAATGTTGAATGAAGGGACTAATGAACAAGAAAATTATGGAAATGGAAGCTCATCTTAAACACCTGAATTTGATAGCACAAACTCAGGGGGAGAAAAAGAAGAAGGATCTAGCTTTCATACCAATAATGAAGAAAATGATGAAGGCACAAGTCAACAAACTCATACAAAGAAGTGGGACGGAAGTCACACTAGAGAAGCAATTATTGGTGATCCTACTGTTGGTGTGAGAACTAGAAGTGCAACTACTAATGAGTTCCTACATGCTTGCTTTCTGTCTCAAGTAGAGCCTAAGAAAACTGAAAAAGCTCTAATGGATCTTGATTGGGTATCTGCAATGCAAGAGGAGCTTAATCAGTTTGAAAGGAATAAAGTTTGTAAGTTATTTCCTGCACCAAAGAATAGAAGCATTATTGGATTAAAATGGGTGTTCAGAAACAAGATGGATGAAAATGGTATAGTTACCAGGAACAAAGCAAGGTTGGTTGCAAAAGGCTACTCACAAGAAGAAGGAACTGATAATGATGAAACTTTTGCTCCAGTTGCAAGACTTGAAGCAATAAGGATTTTTCTAGCATTTGCTGCACATTCAAGTTTTAAAGTGTATCAAATGGATGTCAAGAGTGCCTTCCTAAATGGTGAGTTAGAAGAAGAGGTTTATGTGCAACAACCACCTGGCTTTAAAGATCCAGAATTTCCAAATTTTGTGTACAAGTTACTCAAGGCTCTATATGGATTAAAGCAGGCACCTAGAGCTTGGTATGATACATTATCAGAATTCATGCTTAAACATGGTTTTACTAGAGGTACTATAGACAAGACTCTCTTCTACAAGAAATATGGTGAAGATATGATCCTAGTTCAGATCTATGTGGATGATATCATCTTTGGTTCTATAATGAAAAGCTTGCCAAAGATTCTCCAAGCTTATGCAAAGTTAATATAAAATGAGTATGATGGGGTAACTGAGTTACTTTCTTGGACTTCAAGCTAGTCAAAGAAGTGATGGGATCTCCATCAGCCAAACTAAATATGTCAAGGATTTATTGAAAAAGTTTGGCATGGTTGATTGTTCACCTGCATCTACACCTATGTATACTGCAGCAAAGTTGGATGAAGATAAAAATGGCACAAGTGTAGATATTTCTAGCTATAGAGGGATGATTGGATCATTGCTTTACTTAACTGCAAGTAGACTAGACATCATGTTTGCTATACGTCTATGTGCAAGATTTCAAGACAATCCAAAAGAATCACATTTGATGGTTGTAAAGAGGATTTTCAAATACTTGAAGGGGACTCCAAACTTGGGATTATGGTATCCCAAGGGAACTGGATTTGAAGCTGTTGGCTACACAAATGCAAATTCTGCTGGATGCAGGGTTGACAAAAAGACTAGTAGTGGAAGCTGTCAGTTTCTTGGACAAAGACTTGTATCCTGGTATAGCAAGAAATAACAATCTGTATCAACTTCTATAGCAGAGGCTGAATACATAGCTGCAGGATGTTGTTGTGCTCAAATGCTTTGGATTATAAATCAGCTAATGGATTATGGCCTAGTGTTACACAAAATTCCTATCATGTGTGACAATACTAGTGCTATATCTATACTAGCTAATCCAATTAATCATTCTAGAACAAAGCACATTGATGTAAGGTACCATTTTATTAGAGAACATGCTACAAATGGTACCATTGAACTCATTTTTGTTCCAACAGAAAAACAACTAGCTGACATTTTTACTAAACCTTTGGATGAAGCAACTTTCACTTGACTTGTAGGTGAAATTGGAATGCTTAATTCTTCATCCTATGGCAAGAACTCAATTGGTGTGTTGTAGCAGATTAATTTCTAGTAAATCAAAATTAATTTGATTTAATTAGAAATTAACTGAAATATTTATAATAAATATTTCAGAAATCTCTACATATTTATTTTTTAAAATAAAAATTTAACTTGGAATTTTTCAAAATTCTAAGTAAACTGCTAAACTGTTAATTTACATCCTTAATATGTAAAATTAACACAAGGCAGACTCAAATTGTTCAAAAGTTTATAGAGAACTGAGTTCTCGATAAGTCATTGTAGAGTTCTCTACAAGTGTTAACTTACATAGTTCTCTACAAGAGTTATTTTTTAGACTTATCAATAACTCAAAACTGAAATAATTTAATCTGATAAATTATTTTGGTAAAATACTTTTGACAAATTTATTCTGATTTTATTTTGACTTATTTAAATAAAAATTGGAATTAATTCAGTCCATTTCTGGACAAAACTGGGTATTTATTTGACATCTCGATAAGTCAATTTTTAGTTCTCTAAAAGAGTAATTTAAAATGACTTTTCGATATGTTTTTCACTTCTAAAATTGACTTCTCGATAAGTATACTCCAAACGTTTATTTCTGACTTCTCGATAAGTCATTTGCGTTTACTATAAATATCCAGACATCTCGATACATATATATACTTACAACCTTCGAGATCTCAAGTGACCTAGCTTTTCAATCCAAAACCAATTTCTCTTTTGTTTTCACTCCTTTCTTACTAATTTCTTTTACCCACTAAACTTCATTCTCATATTAATGGCATCCAACAATATTGTACTCTTCATCCCCAAGGAGACTAACTTCCTTGCATATCTGGATGCAAACCAAGCACCTAAGATTTTCCAATACTTTGTTAAGTTCCTTTCCGAGGCCTACTTTGTAGGTACTCTTATTGTTAATCATGTGTTGTATTTGAATGTATTAGGGGATTTCTAGAACACAACAACAACAAGGACAGTTGTGCATGAGAATCAAGCTGCAACCATTGTGATAAACTGCACAATAAAGGGACAACATGTGGAGATTCTTGAGGATGATGTCAATAAGGCTTTGGGCATTCCTACTGACAAACTGGTGGAGGCTCCAACTCAGGATGAGCTGTATAAATTCATGGATTTCATCAATTATTCTGAGAAGATCAACCTGGCCAGCATGAACAAGAAACATCTAAGGAGGGAATGGTCATTTATGTTTGACTCTGTGATAAGGGCATTCACCTGTAGGAAGTCAGGGTTTGACAACATATCCAGTGTTGTCCAGAAGCTGGTTTACTCAATGGCCACCAACGAACAGATTAATGTAGGACACTACATACTGGAGGAATTGAGCATGAGGCTAACAATGCCAATTGAATCAAGAGGTAAGGAAATTTTTCTACCTAGATTTATTATGTCAGCTTTAAACTATAAAGTTAATAAAATACATATGCTAGAAGGAGTAAAGAGGTCATTAATTGGCAACTATAAGCAAGTATCTAAAATTCTATTTGGATCACTTCTTACTAAGAATAAGGTTCCAGTAAGTCTTAAGTTAACACCTTTCATGATTGAAAGATTTTAGACTTACTCTTATTCTATGCCAGACATGAGAACTAGTGCAAGTCAACTTAGTGCAACAATGGTTCCTGAGCCTGTGGAAGCACAAACACAGGCACACCCATAAGAACCTACCCATGTTGAGCATGTTCCTTCAAAACCATTAGTAGCTAGGAAACCAACCACCTCATCTTCTTAAAAGGATGAGTTAAGTAAAAGAAAGAGAAAGGGAGTAACCTTAACTGTTTTGACTGAGAGTGGTGAGGACCAAATAGAAGCTGAGTCACCATTGGTCAAGAGATCAAAGAAGAGTAAGAAATTTGAGCTGACCACTCAATCCACCTCTGTATCCTCCCAACAGGATGCAGTTGTAAAAATGGGGACTAAACAGACTCTAGATATATCCTCTCAACAGGGTGTGTCAATTGAAAAGAGCATTCACCCCAATGCACCTTGTACAGAATCTGCACAGCCTGCACATGAAGCAATTCAAGTGTATGATAGAAGAAATAAGGATGACACACACAGTGAAGGCACATCTTTTGAAGCCCCCTCATCTATTCAGGGGGAGCTGCCAACATTCATGTCTGAGCAATAACTTCCAATCTCAAAAATTTCTTCTTTACCTACAGCACTTGAATCCATTTCTCAAGTGTAAGCTAAATCAAGTGACTTGGTTCAAGCAACCTTGCTCATCACCCAGACACTACATTCAGATGGTGAGAGGCTACTAGCTGAGGTAGACCTTGATGACACCATCAAAACCATGGGGGATTCATCAGTTTTTACTGAAGACCCCATGGAGATACCAAATGCACCTTCATGTGCAAATCCATTTTCACAGACTGTAAGGTTTGATGGTAGTACTCCTGAAGGGGAGCTATCTAAATCCTCTCCAATTTAATTGGAGGTTCCTCATGTAGGAACAACTCCCCTTAAAACCCTAGCAGAAATTGCATTAGCAGTTGATGATAGGAGTATAATTGCCAATGATCCTGCTATGGGGGAGGCAAGTTTATCACATTCAAGTGATAGTGCTTTGCAAGAAGCACAAGGGTTTGAGACTGGTGTACATGACAGTAACCTAGTCAAATCCCCTTCAATTCAATTGGAGGTTCCCACCTTGTGTGAGGAACAATAACTTGTCAAAACCACATAGCAATCTGTGTGTAAAACTGTGACTTCAGTCACAGGTGGTTCTGATTCACAACCTTCCATATCTCAATCACACCTCATCTCCCAATGGCTCCAAGACATTGAAAATTAACCTTTTACAATTGAAGATCTTAGAGTTGATCAACTTGGAGGCCTTGATCAAATCTCACAACAGCTACTCATATCCAACATGTCAAATCAGGACTACCAAGCTATCATGTTCTCCTACCAGGATGATGTTGAAGATAATCATGCAAAAATTATTGATAAAGCTGGTCAGGATGCTAAATGTGATGCTTGGTTGGGCAAGGAATTCACAATTGAGATGGATGTTGTGCTAGCTACATTCAGGGAAGAATATATTACAATTTTGGGAAGTAATGCCAGATCCCTCACTCCACAAGAGGTGTATGATGCCATCAATGATGTCTACAAAGCTCAAATCAAGGATTTCCACAACTTTGGAAAAGCACTACAAATCACATTGAATGTGCATCAAGAAAAAGTCATGAAGATGGTCAGGGAAAAGATGGACCAAATCATCCCCTCTCAAACTGAGATCAAAAACCAATTCAAAATCTTCTCAGAATAAATGTCAAGGTATGATCTCAATGGGATTGATAAAAGTGTAAATCAACTCAAAGAATCCTTTGTAGCCTTGCATAAGGTAGTTCAAGATCATATCACTAAATCCAATGACACAAGATGGAAGTTGGATTAAATGCACACTGCAAGATACACTCCTTCACCTCTAGTCATGGATAAAATTCAGAAAGTTGTGCAAGCTACATTTGGACCATCTACTGCTCTCTTTACTACAAGCTCCTCTCCTCAAGACCTTCAAGAATTCAAGACACGGGTAGCTTCTCTGGAAACATCCATTGCATCTCTCAATGCTCAAGTTCCGACCTTGACTTCTCTAGTCAAAAGTCAACAGACAGACATCAAGACCCTGGTGGACTCTCACAAGCATCTCTAAATACAAAACTCAGTTGCTTTGGGAGCCATCGTGGGGAAGCTCAACATCCCTCTACCATCACTTTCTGATCATATTAGGCCTGAAATTCCTACTCCCCTTCTCATGCCTTCCAACAAGACTAAGGGGGAGATAGAGGATAGGCTAGCAAAATCAAGATAATCTACTCAACATGTCCAAACTGCCGAAAAGAGCTTAAGTCAAGAAGTAGATATTGGTATGGAGAGGTTTATTAGGGCTGCTGAAGGACCGAGTCTGAGCAGGGAATTTGATGAATTGTTCAAGGCTCTAAGGGCTTCTCTCAACAATAATCACTTCACCTACAAAAAGGCCTTGGACAGGACAATAAATTCATTAGGGGTGATTTTGGTAACTAAAGACAACTTTCAGGAGAAGAGTATTGTGGTCAATATAAATGACTCTGGGGTAGATAGGTGTGTGAAGGTGTCCCTCAATTATCTTATCTCAAGGAGGGCATCTGAGTTGGATATTCTTATAAACAAAGTCAGAGTTGTGATCCATGAAGACACTCAATTGCTGGCTGAACTGAAGAATGCTCAAGTGGCGCTTTTCCAGAAGCATACATACAGCCAGAGCTGGCCAAATGTGCGGGTTTGAACCGCTCATTCGGGATTGGTTCGTACGGAAACCGAAAAAAATTCGGACCGAACCGGGCCGATTCAAACCCGCCTAACTAGATAAATTAGGTGAACCGAATATAAATACTAATTTCAGAACCCGGAACCGCACGAGCCTGCACGAGCCAGCACGAGCCAAGCCTGCACCAGGCAACTCGCACAGCCCGCCCGCGGGTGTGCCTCACGCGCCAACGTCTTCCTGCTCTGCATTCTGCCATGTCTGTGAACTGTGATTCTGTGAATTACAACATTAACCTGCAAGTTAACGTTACACTCCACCTCCAAGGCTCCAACGACACTCTGATTTCCTTATAAATATATACATACAAACAACACTTTTATTCACAGTTTCTTCGACCTCAAATTCTGTTTCTCTCAATCTCAATTTCTCCGACCTCCAACTTTTTTCTTCGACTTCTTTCTCCTTTCTCCATCTACATTCTACATTCATACATACATCCATAATCATACATTAAAATTTACACTTCACAAACATAACCCCGTCGAATATAAAATTCGAATCCCCATTCGAAATTTTAATTCAACAACAAAAATTCGAATATAAAATAAAGGTAACAGAAATAGACGAACAGGAAAATGGAACAGGGAAGAGGGAACATTTCTTCTCAAGGTTCAACCCCGTCAGCTTCGATGCTACCGCCTCGACCCGGATCCACGTTTAATACCAAGAAGGTATGTTATTTTCCTGTCGATTTTAACAAAAAATTATGGGTTTCTGCTTCTATAGTTCTGTGATGTTAGATTTTGTGTATTTTTGATAGTATATATAAGGCGGCGCCGCGGCGGCTTCTAGAGTTCTAGTTCTGGACTTTTGGCTTCTGTTTCTATTCTATAGATTAGGTTTTTGCTTCTGTTTTTTGGTCAACTGAATTCAACTACTTTTATAAGTTTTGTTCTCTATATATTAGGAATTTAGGATAAATGTTATGTACTTGTTTATTCGTTTATTATAATATATTGTTTATTCGTTTTGTAAATTCATTTTTTTAATTGATGATTGTAAATTCCTTTACTAATTTTATTCGTTTTTAAATTTCTATAGGTGTTACAAGTTCGAGACAATCATCGCACGTGTGGACATATTTTTCGAAAGAAGCTATGCCGGATAATTCGAATAGATTTAAAGTACATTGTTTGATTTGTGTACAAAATGGTAGACCACAGCCACCATTTAGTTATGCTCGAGGGACCGGCACGGGAACAATAAGCCGACATTTGGAGAATATTCACTCTATTACGAAGGCGAGTCACGAAAGCGGAAGATTGGGAATTAGCATCTACTGTACGTGACATACTTTATTATTTTGCGCATGCTACTAAAGTTTTTTTTTATGTTTATGAACCAAATGTACACCATCGTATCATTGAATGTGTTAGTATTATTACTACTTTAAAGGAATACGAAGAAAATGATAATTTTAGTGATATTATTAAGGATATGAAAATTAAATGGATTGAATACTTTACCGAATTTCTGTATATTTATGGTATTGCATGTCTTCTTGATCCCGGTGTTGGGAAGGAAGGTTTAGAAAATATGTTAGAACATTATTATGCAGTGTTAGGAGTTTCGTATAATCATGTTTTATATGTAAATAATTGTTTAAATTTGTTATTTCGTCTTATAGATATATATGCTCCAAAAACTCAAAGTACTATACCACCGAAGAGTAGTAATACTTCTAGTAGGTTTAGTAGTACCATTTCATCTATACTAACCAAAAAACAAAAATGTAGAATTTCCGAGTCATGTACCGTACCTTCTTCTGCCACTAGTATGGTTCACGAATTTTTTTCATATAGTTATGAGTTAAATGATGATTTTGATATACTAACATGGTGGAAGAATCATGAGTTATAATTTCCGGTTTTAGCAAAAAATGCAAAGGATATTTTAGTTGTCCCGGCTTCTACAATTGCGTCCAAGTCTGCTTTTAGTGCAGGCAGAAGAGTGTTAGATGAGAAGCGATCCAGTCTTGCGCCAGACGTTGTAAAGATTTTAGTTTGCAAAAAAGATTGGGATCAAGCCGATAAAAGACAACAAGGAAGAAAAGAAGACTCCGACGATGACGACGAGCCATGGATGACAATGGATACTTCATCCGAATATTTTATGTAATTTTTTTAAAAGTTTTAATATCATTTAATTTGTAATTTTTTAATATTTGATGCAGTTTGTTCCGTTTTTTTAGAGAGGTGTCCTCTCACATCATTTGTAATTTTTTTAAATTAATAAAATTTATAAGAGGTACCGTCCTCTTTTTAACCAAAAACTTAAAATAATAAAATTAATTGATTACAATTATTATTTTTCGAATAAATTATGTGACATAATAGAAAATAATGTTACATTTTATTAATTATTTTTTTAATAAACATTGATATACTAATTTCGAATTTTATATAGTAAAAATATTTTACATCACATTCACATTCGTTTCACCAAATACAAAACTCGAAGTATAATTATTTTCTATGCAGAAGCAGAATGGCAGAATGCAATAATATTATTTGCAAATTGTAATGTACTAGGCTAATTAAAAGTAATGCCTACATGTACATATAAAAATATAAAATATAATAATTAGTAGCACAGCTTACACTAGTACACTACACTCCTGTCCTGTCTCCTCCTGTCTCCTGACTAAAAATATAATAATATTTATAATATATAAGTAATTTGCAGAATGAAAAGAGGTGCACACGTACAAACCGCACGACCCTGAGCCCGGTTAACCATACGAGCCGCGGTCACGAGTTCACGAGTTATTCGCCTGAGCGGTCACGAGTTCTGTTTTTTCGATTCGAGCCCGGCTCGAGCCCGGTTCATTGACTAACGAGACGGTTCAGTGTTATGTTTTTGTGAGTCGAACCCGTGTGCGGCCCGACCCGGCACGCACGGACCGCACAAGTGGCCAGGTCTACCTACAGCCAAGCAAGGGAGTAACATACATCTGTCCTACCACCAAATAATTCAAACATTTTCAAATCCCTAAACAGTGTGTCATGGCCAACAAGAAGCTAATCATGATCCTGGAAACTGCTTTAAAGGGAAAGAAGAATAAGTTTGTTGAAGACGTAGAGATGATTAAGTTATTGGGGAGATATCTAAGGGATGCTGAAGCCAACTTGTCTAAAACTCAAATTAACAAGGATAATTTGGATGATGATGAGCAGAAGAAAGATGATCAAAATCCTTCTAGCTCAAATCCAAGTCAATCCAGTAGGGCAGCTGGAAGCACGGGTGGAGAGAAGAAGGGTGATGAAAAGAAGAATGATGAGAAGAAGAGAGGGAGTGAGAGGAGAAGCAAGAAAAATCATAATGGCTCAGAACTACACAAACCTTAAAAATCCAAACACAACTACCTCAACCTTCAACTCAACCTTCAAAGTCAACAACCTTAATCATCAAACCTTCTCTAACCTCTAAGCCAAAGTTTATGTACAAACAAACTGAAAATACCTTTCTTAAAACACCAATCACCTCAAACCAAACCTGTCTCAAGAAAATTACTACCATACCTTTAGACAAGCCTTCACTAAAAATCAATTTCAAGTCTGTTGGGAAGAAACCTAGAAAATTTAAGCCTACAGAAAAAGTAGAAGTCATTGAAAGGGCTCTCTGGAATTGTTTCAAGCAAAATGACTTTCTACCTTTGAATTGGTGCATCTCAAATGAATATTATTTTCAAAAACTAACTGAGGAAATAGTTAGAGTATGGGTTGTATCTTTAAAAGAAGTCAGAATTTACTATGCAGATGGGTCCTTCACTTTCCTTGGCTGTGCTTTGATGGATTCTCTCTCTCTCCCACAGAAATCAAGAGAGTGATAAGTTTGCTAAAAGACAAGGATACTGCTAAAAGAGCATGGAGATCAGTTTTGGCTAAGTGGTTGATTGAAAGGGAAGAAAGAAGAAAAAGATAACAAGGATGATAATGAGCAAAAGAATGATGAGCAAAAATCTTCTGGCTCAAATCCAAGTCAATCTACCAAAGCAACTGGCAGTAAAGTAGAAGAGAAGAAGAAATAAGAGAAGAAAGGGATGATAAGAAGAGGGGGGGGGATGAAGGGAGAAGGAATAAGAGGGAAGATGGTGAAGGTACAGAGAAAAATGTCCAACAAACTCAAATATCACAAACTCAAACCACTAAGCCTGCAAGCTCAAACACTCAACTACCCTTAACCTCTAAGCCTAAACTTTTGTACAAATAAACTAGAAACACTCTACTCAAAGTACCAATCACTTTAAGCCAAACCACCCTAAAGCAAATCTCAAACCTACCTTCATTTAAACCATCAATCAAAACTCATTTCAAAACTATTGTGAGAAAACCTAAGAAGCTGCAAGTTGAAGACGGGGTTACCAGGAATTGCTTTAATTAGATTGATTTTCTACCATTAAACTGGTGTATCACAGATGATGACTACTTTCAACAATTAGCTGAAGAAATAGTCAAAATTTGGGTTGTATTATTGAGAGATGTCAGAATCTACTATCAGGATTGCTCCTTCACTCTACTTGGTAGGGAATTAATGGATACACTTTCAACTACAGAAGTTAAGAGGGTTAGCTTAATGAAGGATAATGACACAAGTACAAGGGCATGAAGGTTTGTGATGTGTGTATGGCTAAAATTAAGAGATGAAAGAAGAGAAAAACAAGGGATGAAAAGGAATAAAGGGATAGGAAATATGCCAAGGAAATTGCCATATTTGAACAAAGATCAAATGAGCTCAAGGAAAAGGGGATGAGCAGAATTTCTAAGGATGGACACTTTATGAACATAAAAGTTGGCAGATTCTCAAGATTCAGAGTAGGTTACTTGAATGGTTATTCATTGGATTATTGGCTCAATCTTGTGGAAGCTCTAAGAGGGACTAAAATTATAAAGGAACTTCGAGTACTTGTAAATTTAAAGGACCTCATTAGAAAATAATCAGGCTATGAGAATTTCATGTGATGGATGTACCTATTGAACTTATGTAATCATTCAAGTGTATACAAGCCGTATTTGTTATTCTGTCAGTTTTATGTAATCATTTCATTGTTTAATTATAACTTGGGGTTAGTCTTGTTACCAGGCATGAATTTGTGATAAGCAATTTTCTCACAAATTGGGGGAGATTGTTGTGCAAGACATGCCTGTATTATAACAAGACTAATTCACATTGACGACCCTAAGATTTAGTTGTATGATAGTCTAAATTTGTATTTTGTACTATATTACTTGAGTCTGTAAAAATGTTAAAGATTAGACTGGAGTATTTTTCTGTGAACAGTCTCAAGCCTAAGAATAAACTCTGGAAGAAGATCAATAAGATCATGCCTCAGAGAAAAGGTGAAGAAGCTTGGAGTTGAATAAATCTATTTTAGGAAAATGTTCTAAGTCAAGATATCTACAAGTCACAGATCAAGTCATACAGAGAAGTCATTCGAGAACTCCATAATATAAGTCAAAATGTATATAAAGATCTCTGAGATATTGACAAGTCAAAATGAAGATATGATGATTGGATATATCGACAAGTCAATTTCTCATTAGAGATCTCAGAGATATCGACAAGTCAAAATGCATATAGTGATCTCAGAGATATCAACAAGTCATTTCTGCATGCAGAGTTTTGGAGACCTCGACAAGCCAAGTTCACATATAGAGAGCTCAGACACCTCGACAAGTCAAAGACACTTGTAGAAAACTCAGAGACCTCGATAAGTCAAAGACACTTATAGAAAACTCAGAGATCTCAATAAGCTATTATACTTATCGAGATGTCAGTTCTTTATAGAACAAACTGAAGATCTCGATATGAACCTCAAGTTCAGAATGCAGACAAGTTAAAGTTTTAAGATTGTAAATCAACAAATGATCTAATCACATCGATTGAAAAGTCTACAAAAGAATATTGCAGAGTGCAAGAGCAAGGGCCAATATTAACTGACAAAAAAAGGCCACAGACCTATAAGATATGCAAGGATTCACTTAGCCAGAAATGGAAAGCTTTAGAGATAACTTAAAGTAGGGTTTAGTACATTTTATTGCATGTTGTGTAAACCCGTGTTTACTAATTTATAAAGTAAACACCAGTCCTTTGTTTTTAATAGTAATATACAGATCTAAATTTTGGTTTACTCTCTCAAGGAAGAAACAGAGTTCTTATATTCTTAAGAACCCATGAATTGTAGCAAGACATACTTAATTTTAATACAAATTAAGTGAGTTTTGAAATACTGTGTTTATTGTGCATATTCTTTATATCCTGCTAAGCATAGTATCTGTACTATCTAGTAAGTTTTAGAATTATAATAATAGGATATTGAAAAAAAGGATTAAAATTTGATTAGGACTAGGATTTAAAATTTCGATTAGACTAGTGGGCCTAAAATTTGGATCAAATTCTAATATGGATAACTTGTAGATTAAGATATAGAGTTTTGTATCATTATAAAAACATTATATTCATATTCCTCATCTTTTATATTAAAATTCGTAGGGCTCTTCTCGGCATAAAAATCAGTACTCTTGTAAAATTCATATAAAATTCATCGTAAGTCAGAATTCGTTGATTCTGGACTTTTTGGAAAGATCTTCTCATTTTCTACAACTTTCACGTTTTGTGTTATACAAGAAAACATTGTTTAGAGGGTCAAACAATCTAAATTCAGATATGGTCAGGTTTGGATGTAAGTTTTCGATCGATCTTACTAGTGTTTTCAAATTGTGTGTTATGCGTGTATATTTGATTATTAAAATTTTGGCTAAGTGATGATATATTTGTAAGTATTATGTGTTACAATATACGTATTATTGTATCTATGTGGTGTCTAGATGATAATTTTAGATATATGATTTGTGCCATGGTTTGTGAAAATATCGAATAAGAACTTAAAACCGTAGTCACCGGTTTGTGGTGACAGTTTTCTGAAAATTTTGGACCGTTATCACCGGGTTGTAGTGGTCGTGGCATGAATTATGGGTTTTGAATTATTTTTGTTATGTGATTATCTGTACACTGTGTATCGAATGAGAATAAGAATAAGAATAGTGAAGTTTATCGAAAGTGTGTGTTTCGAATATCGTATCATATAGATTATCGTATTTTGTTATATGTGTATGTGTTACTTGGCCAACTAGTTGGATCGATTATTTTCTTGCTGGGCCATGTAACTCATTACTTACAATTTCAGATTCGGCCTAAGATTCGAATTGGAGAGCATTGAAGTTCGATGATTTATAATTGGGGTAGATTGACTTTTAGACCGCTTCTGTTAGATGCGCTTTTGTAATAGTCAACTTTGTAATAGAATCTCTGATCACTAAATTGAATTGTATTCTAGTTTTGATTTAGAGTTAATAGTCCGAAAGTGCGGGCTGTTATAGTATCTCTACAATTAAACTGCTTTGTTCCCCACCTTTCTAAATTAGTTTTAAAAAGACTAAAAATCAAGAAAACACATTCACCCCTTCTGTGTTGCACTCAGTATCTAACAACCCCCAATTTTAAACATGATCCCCTAATTCTTTTTTTTAGAGGTTCTATTAAACTACAAATAGGAATGATTTTTTTCCGGACTAACTCAAAACCATCGATTTATCTTATGAAAAGAGTTTGTAACCTAACTCTGATACTTATAATTGATATTCATGGTAGAATGAGTTTTAGTAAGAAGATGAATATAAGAAACTGAAATACCCTCCAAAAAATGGAATTAAGCTGAATTGGCGGACCATATTATAAAAATATTTGAAATGCAAGTACATAAAAATTAGAGGTTTTCAAATTGGCTGGGTACACAAACATTATGTACTTTATTCTATATCTAAAATAATGTTAGATGAACCGAGCACCAAAATTTAGTATTAAAATTATATTATGGAGTGGATTATTATCAATTCAATTATTACTAGTTAACTCATGTAACATTTGAATCCCTCTCTTAAATAATTTACACTCGGTGTAATCAATTGGGATTTATACTTTATTTTATACCAGAAGTTGGGTTTCAAATGAATTTATCGGCTTCATGCAACTCTACAAAATTCTGAATTTGTTTTTCAAAAAATGTAAAAATTATTAGAACCTTTAGGTCTTGTTTGGATTGGGGGTAGAGGAGGGAGGGATTGGGTTGAGTTAGGTTGGGCTAGGTTAGGTTAGGTTGGGTTAGGCTAGGTTGAACCCTTACCTCATTTGGATCTAGGTGCGGAGTTAGTAGGGGTTGAACTCTTGACATGTTTGGTCTGGAGTTGGAGTAAGGTTGGTTTTTATCATGTATAAATTATATATTGAAAAACTAGTGAATGTTTTTAAATATAATCTAAAAAATTTAACTAAATTTTAAAATATTTTCAAAAAATTCAAAAAAATTTAAAAAGAGAAAAAATGAAAACTTTTAATAGAGAGAGAGTGAGAAAGAGAGAGAGAATGAAAGAGAGAGGAGGAATAAAAAAAAGGTAAGTTTGGAAAAGTTCAATTTTTGTATTGCAAATTAACCCCTTTCAACCCTTGATGAACTCTCACAAAACCCAACCCATATTTTGACAAACTTTCCCAAACATGGTTTTCATGAGCTCATCCGAACCCAGCCCAACCCACTCCCTCCCAACCCCCCATCCAAATACAGCCTTAATAGAATTTTGAAATATAAAACTTGTGATGTCGAAAAAAAATTGAACAAAGTGTAAGAAACAAAATTTACGAAGATTTTTGGTTAAGCTTACTTTTGTAAAATAAGTATTTGTATTTTTATATAATTGCCTAACATGATAATTTTTCATATTAAATTTTAGAGTAGTTTTAAGTTTCTCAATTTTTTTATCAAATGATATGGTATATATAATAGATTTTGATTTTGTGGTGCATGTGTATGCACGCATGAAGCATCCTCCATATTATTTAAAAAATTAGTAGTTACACACTTGACATATCAACATGTAGGAAAAATATTTGATTTTCTAGCATTTTCCTAAATTTTATTAAATAAATATAAAATAACTATGCGATTTTAACGTATTCGATTTGACATATCAGCACTTGGGAAAAATATTTGGATTTTCTAGCCATTTCCTAAATTTTATTAAATTATATCCTTATTATATAATATGCATAAGGGGATCTTATTCAAATTTTTGATAGTTATGTTCCCTCTACTACCAATTTAATATGAACCGTTAAATCTTTAAACAAATTGATCATAGCCGTTGGATCTAAAATAAAAGGAATATTTTATAAACACTGATAACTATGTATTGTAAATGAAATAGAATTTCAGTGATTTAAACCAAAAAGAAGTTGTATCCATAACTTAATTGAATAATAATACAAAATTCGTAATAAATTTTTTTCTTCAAATTCTAGATAATGTTTTTTGGAATTTTTTTAAAACCATCACTGAGTTAAACATTATTGCGTGAACTTCCCGTGGCCTGTAAAATAGTCAAAATCTGATTTATAGAACTCAAGATAGAGCCAAAATAAAATCAAACGAAACATTTGTTAAATAGAAAATAAAAAATATGTAGATTACACGCCGAAACATTAAAAATTTGGTAATCAATTAGTCGGTACCGTATTTAGGTTTATATAGTGTTTGGGTTAATATAATACACAGGATTGTTTTTGTATCTATATTATTCTTAATACTCCCTCCGTCTCTCTCAATTGTTATCGTTTCTGGGACAGTGTCCGACACACATTTTAAGATGAAGAGAAAGCATAATTCTTTAACTTTTTAAAAAAAATTTATTTTTCTGAATAAAAGCTTAAACATTCTATTTTTATTCAGAAAAAGAAATTTTTTAAAAAACATTATAGAACTATACTTTCGATTTATCTTAAAATACGTGTCGAACACTCTCCCAGAAACGATAACAATTGGGAGGGACGGAGGGAGTACCTTTTTCAAAACTTATAATTCGTTCGTCTATGTAATGATATTGAAATATAATAAAATAATATACAATATTTATCTTCACTAAAACAAAATTATGGTATTGGTCGAGATTAAAATAAATTCAAAATCAAATTAAATATAATCAGTTGAATTTAGTTGATGTAATGGATAATGGGCTAAAATAAAAATAATAACTATTATCGATCCGTCTAATTTTTTTATTATTGAACTGGTAATTCGTTGATCGTAATAATAGTATCGAGCTAAAATAAATAATTTTTACTATTCATTCAGGCGAAAAAATTATAAAACTACTCCACAGTAAAACGTAATTAAAATCAAAATAAAGTTAGACCAGTTAAAACAAATAATATGTACTATTCTTCTGAACCAACCAAATATTACTACCTTAATCCGGACCTATGCACTCAACACCAGATCCGGATTTGGGGCCAACAGATTGACATTTTTTCTCCTAAGGCAACAACTATTTAATTTTACTCTACTCCCTCATACAGAAAATCTACATAAGGGAGTGGGGGGTAAATGATAGAGTATAAGAGACCCGGCTAGGATTCAACCTGGGTCTAAAGGATTCCGGGCTCGACCGATGGACCAAGACCCCCCTCTCCCAGATATATCAAGCAAAGGGACCAGGCCCGGGTTCATCCTACGACCCGGACCCGGATCCAACCCGGGACCTGGATCATCTGCCTACCTGGATCCGGATCAGGGCCTAGACCACCATGAGGGGGGTTCCAGAAACACATGCACATCCCACAACCCGCCAAGGAGGGGTACGTGGGCACGTGACGGTGATAGCTATCAACAACCAACACACCAGACAAGCACGGCGCGTGTCAGAAGGCCGTTAGGACACCCTGGAGGTGGTCCTTCCCTGGATACGTGTAAGCAATCCACCCAAGCCAGGCATCCTCTACCTTTGGGCTATAAATACCCCCAAGACTGAAGGGTTTAGGGGTTAGAAAAATACACACTCTTACACACTCACTCTCTCTCTCTCTCTCTCTCATATCCATACACACACAGCAACCTTTCCATTACATATATACATCTTCGTCTCCTCCAAAACCCTATTCTTATTCTTACACCGGAGGCGTCGTTGGAGCCAAACCCCCCTTCCGGTGTTGTTTTGCAGGCGCCCAACCAGCAGCTACACCTTATTTATACCTAGAAGGTCCAGGAATGGCGTCAGACGGAGCCGCCCGCTTACCAGAGTTATCATTTGGCGCTAGAAGGAGGGGCGCTCCATCCTTGGGTCTCGGTGCCCCTAGATTCATCTTCATCAACAAACTCTTGAGAGAGTCCACTTTTAAGCCTGTAAGAACACAAACAACCATAACCTTTCTTGAATATGAATGCTCATTTTAGCCACGTTTGTGTGAGCTCGTTACTTTAGGCCACGTTTGTGTGAGCCCGCTCTTGTTTGTTAAATTTTGGTTGTTTAGGGTTTGATAATCTTGAAGCCTAGGGTTTAATAGTCTTGATAATTATAAAACCCAGAACTATTTTAGCTTGCATATTTTCTTTTGTGTTCTAGAGCCAGCTGTTCTTTTTTAGTATTATTGTTAGCAAAGCCCAGAAAGTTTGCTTGATGTTATTCTGGAGATTTTTTGTAATCCTCAAAAAAAGCAACCTCAGATCCACATTTGTAGCCTCAAATCTTGGTTAGTTGTTTGTAAAATTGTGGTAATGGCAAGAGCAGGAAAAGGTACGGCTAGTAGGCCCTCCGCCAGTACCCAGGTCCAGGATCAGGACCACTCTCAGGCTCATGAACCTGGGGGAGACCGAGAGACCCTCCAGGAGCAACCATTGACACAACACACCCCGGTCTTGGAAAGGCTAGTGACACCCCGGGATGCCAGAAATGTCATAGAGCTCAATCAGTACAAGTATACCAATGTTCCAGTTGCAGAGGAGCACATGGCTAACCTAACAAGCCATGAACTTGCTGAAGCAATCAGGCTCTACAGAGATGAACAAGCCCGACTCCAGATAGAATATGAGCAAGATGAAGAGCAAGAAGAGTTCGGGGATTCTCAGCAATCCAGGAGATCTGTCTTCGACCGAATTGGAGCTAAGGCAAAAAAGATTCAGAAAGAGCCTAGTAAGAAGGAGACAGAAGCAACCAGAAAGAAAAAGTTGGAAGAAATCAGAGAACAGATAAGAAAGGAAGAAGAAGCAAAGCTGGAGCAAAAAATTCAGAAAAGAATGCAGTTGGAGGAGGAGAGGCTTCTAGCTAAAACAAAAGGCAAAAGAACTCGGAGGGACCCTACGCTCGAGCTCATTTCTGACGATGAAGAGGAGGGCCAGAAGGATCTTAAAGACATGATTTATGAGCTCCAGAGAAAAATGGAGAAAGATTCCGGGTTGGAAGTTGGGGAGACCCTCACGCCCTTCAGCCACTCCCTAGAAGCCATCCCTCGACAGAAAAATCTCAAACACTACAACTTCGACTCTTTCGATGGATTGGGGGATCCGGAAGAGCACCTCAACTACTTTGAACAGATAGCTCGGATATATTATTATAACGACTTAACCAAATCCAGATTCTTTGCCTCGACCCTCAAAGGGGGGCCTTAAAAATGGTTCAGCAGAATCCCATCAAGAAGCATTCACTCCTGGAAAGAATTCAGAGGAGCCTTCCTTAGAAGATTCAGAGCCAATAAGACACATGAAATGCACATGTGCCACCTAGAGACAATCCGCCAGTATGATAATGAAGCACTCTCAACTTATATGCGGAGATTCCAGGAAGCCATTAACAAAGTTTCGAATCTCGATGAAAGGGAGGCTCTAAGTATATTTCGAAAGAACCTGGATCGAGAACACAATGAGAGGTACATTGTAGAGTTGATAAACAAAGAGCCACAAAGCCTGGCCGCTGCCTACTCAATGGCAGCCCGGTTCATAAAAGAAATAGACGTTCTCCAGGCGATGAGAATGACTCGGAATGGAGGAACCAGGAACAAACCTTCTGATGACCGACCGAAAGGGGGTTACCATCAGGAGAAAAAGTTCAAACAAAGCAACCAAACCCAGCAGACAAATATTGTACAAAACACTCCAATATTCCAAAGATTGGGTCCTAAGACAGAATCCAAAAGCGATCCCGGTCCACCTAGGCAAGCAAGAGAGCCTAGGAAAGAGCCAGAGTGGACACCACTAAACAGGACCGGGGAAGAAATACTGAAGGAGATCAAGGGAAAGCCATTCTATTATCCTCCAAAGCCAATGCAGACTCCCCCGGAAAGTAGGCCTTACAATAGGCAGTGCGACTATCATGAAACCCATGGGCACAAAACTGAGAATTGTCTCTCTCTCAAATACTTCATTGATGATCAAGTCAAGAAGGGCAACCTGAACCAGTACATCTCCCGGGAGATAAATCAGAGAGAAGAAAGGCAAAGGAAAGGTAAGAATGTAGTAAATATGGTCCTAGGAGGGTCGCACTCTCCCCCTAGGAGCCCGGGCTCAGTAGATGAAGTGTTCTCTGTCCAATCCTACCCGGAGATGATGATCTCATTTAGCAGCAAGGATTATGAAGGGGTCAACCCGAATTACAACGAAGCCTTGGTGGTAACACTTGATATTTTTGACAACGAAGTAAGAAGGATGCTGATAGATAATGGATCTTCAGTAAACGTACTCTTCAAACATACTGTGTACATGATGAAGCTTGGGAGTGTACGCTCCAATGAATTCCAAGAGGACCCTCTGTATGGGTTCGGAAACAACTTGGTCCCGATCCAGGGAACCTTATACTTTCCAGTCATATTTGGATCGGCCCCAAACCAAGTTACCCATGTGATAAAGTTCTACGTGATAATTACTCCCTCTTCCTACAACGGTATAATCGGGCGCTCAGCCCTGACCAGGATTCAAGCAATCACCTCCATATCATACTTAAAAATCAAATTCCAACTCCAACCGGGGTAGGAGAAATCAAGGGGGACTATGAGGTAGCTGAAAGATACTATAGCCAGGCTCTGGTAATGGCTGAAACTCATCAAGACAACAAGAGAAAGGTCGTGGTACTCCGGAAATAACAAAGTATTAAGAAACATCGCCACCACTCAAGGGATGATGCGAGAAAAGAAGTTCAGATCATAGAGTCCCTCTCAGATCCAAAAGCAACCAAACCAAGCTCAGAAGAGCAGAAAAGCAACCAAGTCACAGAAGAAATTGAATTGAACCTAGGCTTTGGCCAAACCAACCCTACTGTGCAAGTAACCAACCCTGAAATAATTGAAGTAGGGGAAAGCAACCAAAAAGAGATGCCAACCCAGGGTCAAATCTATATGAAGAAGAATACAGAGGCCCGAATCTAGCAGTTGGTGTCAAATATGGATCAATCCAAGATAGAGGCTGCTGTAGAAACAGAAACAATTCTGATCAATGCAAGCGATCCTTCTAAGAAGATAAAGATAGGGTACGGGCTCGAGACTAATTTCAGAAAAGACCTGGTATCACTACTCCAAGGGTACTCTGATATATTTGCTTGGACCCCAAGAGACATGCCCGGGTTGGACGAATCCATAGCGATGCACAGCTTGGATGTCAACCCCGAGAGGAAACCAATCAAGCAAAAGAGAAGAAATTTTGCCCCAGAAAGGCAGAAAGCAATTGATGAAGAAATTGAGAAACTACTCAAAACTGGAATAATATGCGAAGTCAAGTACCCGGAATGGTTGGTAAATGTTGTGATGGTGAAAAAAGCAAACGGGAAATGGAGAATGTGTATCGACTACACAGACTTGAACAATGTATGTCCCAAAGACCACCCCTACCCCCTGCCGAATATTGATCAGTTGATCAACGCAACATCCGCGCACGTAATGCTAAGCTTCATGGACGCCTACTCGGGGTACAACCAGATCAAGATGAATCCCAAGGACATCCTAAAGACAGCCTTCATCACCTACAGGGCGGTCTACACCTATGTGCTGCCTTTCAGATTGACTAATGCGGGAACAACATATCAAAGAGCAATGAATAAAATCTTCAAAGACCAAATTGGAAGGAACCTGGAATCATATGTCGACGACATGATTGCAAAGTCTACAAGCATCCCCGAGCACATAAGAGACCTGAGAGAATGCTTTGACAACTTAAGAAAGCACTCACTCAGGCTCAATCCAGAAAAGTGCACATTCGGAGTAGGGGCAGGAAAATTTCTTGGATTCATGATAAGCAACCGGGAAATTGAAGCCAACCCCGAAAAGATAAAGGCAATCCAAGAGATGAAGCCTCCCAAAACACAAAAAGATGTGCAGAAGCTAGCAGGATCATTGGCTTCACTCAGAAGATTCATCTCAAAGTTAGCCGAGAGATGCTTACCCTTCTTTGACCTGTTAAAAGGAGCAATCAACAAGAGAGAAGTTAATTGGAGCCCAGAATGCCAAAGTGCATTCGAAGAAATCAAAAGGTACCTTTCTCAACCCCCTATGTTAACCAAAGCCCAACCCGGGGAGCCCCTATCCCTTTACCTATCAGCAGGGGCCCTGGCAGTGGAGCGGCCTTGATCAGGGAAGAGAATGACAAACAACAACTAGTTTATTATGTGAGCCAAGTGCTAAAAGATGCGGAGACCCGATACCCGAGGCTAGAAAAGTTTGCTTTTGCCTTGGTCACAACATCCAGGAAGCTCAGGCACTACTTCCAGGGAAGGGAGATACGGGTTGTAACTAACCAACCCTTAAGGAAGATAATACACAAGCCAGATATCTCAGGAAGATTGGTAAATTGGGCAGTCGAGCTGAGTCTGTTCAACTTGAGTTTCATTCCAAGAACAGCAATCAAAGCCCAGGCTCTAGCTGATTTCATCATAGAATGTAATTTCCCGGAAGAAGAGCCTGTGCCCATGAGCATTGACCCTGAGAGAAACACTGATCAAGACGTAGGAGCCTGGGCTCTCAAAGTTGATGGTTCTTCAACAAATGAAAAATCAGGAGCCGGTCTCATCCTAAAGAGCCCAGAAGGATTCACAATCCAAACAGCAATCTCCTTTGGCTTCTCAGCAACAAACAACCAGGCAGAGTACGAGGCCTTGATTGCAGCGTTGAAGCTAGAAAAAACACTCAGGATCCAGGATCTCAAAATCTACAGCGACTCCCAGATCATGGTAAAGCAAACAAACGGCGAGTACATAGCCAAGGATCCAGTTCTAGCCAAGTACCAGGCTCTGGTCCAAAGCTACCTCGCCTTCATACCAAAAACCCAAGTCATCCAAATCTGCAGAGAGGAGAATTCAGAAGTTGATACACTATCTAAACTTGTTCAAAATTCATCAGACCTGGATTGCTCCGTCTACTTCGAAGAATTGCAGAAACCGGGCATAGAGTCTGAAGAGGTCATGGAAATAGACAACAGCCCAAATTGGATGACTCCATTCATCAATTACCTGGAAAAGGGAGAACTCCCAGAAGATAAAGGGAAGGCTCAAAGGTTAAGAGCTAAAGCTTCAAAATTCTTCATCGAAGAGGGTATACTCTATCGCCGGACCTTCTCCTCACCAATCTTGAAGTGCATGGGCCCAGGGGAAGCACAGTATTGCCTGATGGAGGCTCATGAAGGGATATGCGGAGATCACATGTCCGCAAAGGCCCTAGCTCTTAAAATTATAAGACAAGGATACTACTGGCCAACTATTCACCAGGATGCAATAGACTTTGTGAAAAAGTGCAAGGAATGTCAATTATTCAGTAATATCACCCGGATGAGCCCAATCCTACCCTCCTCAGTCTTGTCACCAATCCCATTTGCTGTATGGGGCATTGATATCATGGGACCCTTCCCCTGGGCCAAAGGAGACCTCAGGTACTTACTAGACTCAATTGATTATATGACAAAATGGGTAGAAGCAAAGGCAATGAGAACAATAAACCAGCAAGATTGCATCAAATTCATGGATAACATTCTAATGAGGTTCGGGATCCCGAGAGTACTGGTCTCAGACAATGGGCCACAATTCGTTGGTTCAGAATTCGAATCCTTCCTTCAAGAACGGGGCATCCGGCACAAGAAGTCATTTGTAGCCTACCCTCAAGGAAATGGCCAAGTTGAAGTAACAAATTAAATACTTCTCCGGGGGATCGAGAAGAGGCTCAGGGAAAGCAAAACCAAATGGCCAGAAGAATTTCCTAACGTACTCTGGGCATACAGAACAAGCCCCCGAACAAGCACAGGAGAAACACCCTTCAAACTGGCTTATGGAACTGAAGCTATGCTACCAATTAAAATAGGACCCCCTCCCATCGAGCAATCAACTTTGATGAAATAGCAAATGAGGAGGGGCTCAGGACAAATATTGAGCTAATTGATGAAGTCCGAGATGAGGCGGTGGCAAGAATGGAAAAGTATAAAGAAAAAACCAAAGAGCACTTCAGCAAGAAGTCCCGGGTCAAAAACTTTCAAGTTGGAGACTTGGTCCTTTGAGACACAGAAGCTTCAGACCCCACCAACACTGGGAAGCTAATGCCAAGGTGGGAATGCCCATATAAAGTCAAGGAAGTTCTAAGGCCAGGAACATACAAGCTAATGAACATGGATGAATCTGAGATACCAAATACATGGCATGGAATCAGGCTCAGAAAATTTTATCAGTAGAAGAAGCAACCAAAAGCAGCCAAAACTTGTAGCCTATGGCAAGCAACAAATCTATGATACTATATTTTGTATGAAGAAAATTTTTAATTCAATGAAAAGAATTTTCCTTTCTTAGAAAGTTATTACTTTTAAATTACTAGTAAACAAAGCAAAAAACAATTCGGATATAGTCTAATATCCGGATTCAAAGCAAAAAACAAAAGCAACCACTATTTGCTTAGAAAATTTCTAAGTAAATAGAGCAATCATCAATCCGGATACAGTATCATGCCCGGATTGAGAGCAACTTTGAAAGCAAACATCAACTGGGATAAGCATTCGAATCCGGGTTAAAACAACCATTATGTACTTATATTTTCTAAGTACATAAAGCAAACAAGCAAACATCAACCCGGGTGGGTATCATGCCCAGATTGAGAGCAAATTTGAAAGCAAAAAGCAACCAAGCATTTGAATCCGGGCTAAAAACAACCGTTATGGACTCATATTTTCTAAGTACGTTAAGCATACAAGCAAACATCAATCCGTGGTGGTGTCATACCCGGACTAAAGCGAAAATACAAAAGCAAAGTCAACCCGGATAAGGCTTCATACCCGGAACAACCCGGATATAAAACCAATCCGGATTGGGGGCCTCAGCCACAGCCCGGATTAAGAGCATTTATGCAAGGATCCGGACAGCTCATAAAATCGAAAACTGCAGATGGAAACAAAAGCAAATATTTCTTGGTCGAAGAAAAGGTCAAATCAAAGACAGTAAAATTAAAAAGCAGGATCCGGATTGCCATCAATCCGGAACGAATTCAAATATTACAAATGACCCAAGTTCAATTACGAAAATCATAAATCCTAATGAAAGTAAGCTTACAGGGCTGGGCCTGAGAAGCCTATCAAGGCTGGTCCAGATCTAAAGGAAGCTGGGGGTGGGGCCGTCGTAGGGTTCCGGTTCCCCCTGACCATGCTCTACTGCAGCCTTCGCAGCAAGGAACTCCTGGATGAAGCTCTCCCAGGACGCCAAGGGGTCGGTCTTGATATGATGCTCAGCAACAACCCAGGATCTGCGGACTTCAGGAACCCTGGCTTGGGCGACCTCAAAATCATAAACATCGTTGGCCTTGAATTCGGCAATTATATCCTCCTTGTTCAAGTTTTCTTTGGCAGCGAGTTCGGATTTGAGCTTCTCTACTTCTTTAGCAAGCCCCTCAGCCCGGTCCTCAGACTCCTTTAGTTTCTCATTTAATCCGGATTCCACCACCCGGAATCCCTCCCGGGCTTCCTCCAGCTCTCCCTTCAAAGTATCAGCACGTATCTTCTCGATGTTAGTCCGGTTGTTGGCCTCCCGGATCTCAGTAAAAGCAATATCAAAGCAGATAGATATAGCACTCCCGAGCTGAGAAGAAACAAAATAAAAAGAGAGAAGCTAAGTACATAATGAATTGGGGGGCACAATCTGGAACTAAGAACTTAGAAATTCAAAAATCACCTGCCCCCATTGACCTGTAACCCTCTTCAAAGCGGTCGCCATGCTGTATCCCTCAACCTCCTCCCAGTCATCTTCGGAAGGAATACTGGACATGAACCTAGCCAGGTCGACCAGAGATTTGGTACCTATCTTCACGGCCTCTCCATCCGGCCCTCTGCCTTCCGAGTCACATACGACCCGGTTGGAAACCACAGCTTTGCCCCGGGGGGCTTGGTCGGGACGGACTTTCTTTTCTTCCTCGGAGGGTCATCACCACCCGGAATCTCCTGGACCTCAGGCTCAGACTCGTGGCCTGGATCCAGGATGTTCTGATGGACGGAAGATTCGGCCCCTCCCTCAATATCTGCGGATCCAGATCCGGGACCCGGGGCCCCCTTGCTCATCTTAAAAGCCAACCCGAGAGTGTTGAAAGCAGCAGCATAAGCAGAAGAAAAGATGATTTTTAGGAAATTGCGGTTGAAATGAGGCAAGCCTGCAGGAATGAAACAAAGGGAGATTAAATACCGGGTCAAAGGCAAAAAACTTACGCAAACAGATTACAAGTAAAGAAGCAAACTGGACCTTGATCCGGATCATCAAGCAGAATAATAGAGATCCGGATCAAAGGCAAAAAACTTACTCAAACAGATTACAAGTAAAGAAGCAAACTGGACCTTGATCCGGATCATCAAGTAGAAATAGAAATCCGTATCAAAGGCAAATAACTTATCCACAAGTAAAAAGGCGAACTGGACCTTGATCCGGATCATCAAGCGAAGCGTGTGACCCGGATCGAAGGCCAGGCAAACATTCTATCATAACTAGTTACAAGTAAAAAGAAAAAAGGAAACATAATCCGGATCCTCAGGTGGGGAGGGGGATCCGGATCAAGAGCAGCATAAATTAAAGGAAAACTTACAGCCAAGATTGAAAAGCAGCTTATGGTTCATAAATATGTCCCGAGTCGGCTGGAACTCGAGAGATTCACAGAAACATCTGATTTGGGTAACAGCCCGGTCTTCAAGCACAGCCGGGTTGAACTTAGTTTGAACTCCCTCAGTTGTAAAATAAGGGAGATAAGCCAAATCATATCCCTTCAGAAGGATGATCTCCCCATTCCAGTACTTCAAAGAAGACTAGTGCATTATTGGCTTGGCTCTACCCGGGCCATAACCACACTCCGAGGCCCGGAACCTGATCTCATAGAAAGGTTTCTGACTTGACTTAGAGAGATAGAAAATCTGATGAAAGATCTTCAAAGTAGGCAGGAATCCAGATTTGTTGCAGTAAGCGATGAACCAGGTCATCGACTTTATCCCATTCGGAGTGATTTGCATCGGGGATATCCTGTACATATGCTTGTAAAGGTGTTTGATGAACATGTGGCACCGGGGACTCCACCTGGATCTAAGATGTTCCATCCAGACCGGAACAAAACCGTCTTCCGGCCGATGATAGATCCTTTCATGGGATTTCGGCCATCTCCACTCAATATCAGGAGTCAACTGGAAAGCAGCCCGGACCGCCTCATTCATCTCACCCGGATCCGCCTCAGAGAATGAGTCCTTCAACTGATAGTGATCCCGGCTTATAGGGAACTCAGCAAACATCCTCTTGAGAGCTTCCTGGTTATATACCCCGGGATGACCGTTGGGCTGTCTGTCATACCTAACCCGGCTATAATAGACCTCATTTTCGATCTCGGTCGGCTTTTCAATAAAATGGTACTTCACATCTATCCAATACCCCTCGGGCGTGAAGGGAACTGAGCCTCCCGGCATCTTCTTATACCGGAACTTTGAGATTATCTCGGTGGAAGGAGAGGCTTTCTTAACCATCTCTACCCGGATCTGTTCTCTACCAGACGAATTCGGATCACTCTCTCCTTTAGAAAAGTTGGGGTAGCAATTATAGACTTTCCTAGCCCGCTCCTTGGTCTGGACCATATACCTATTAAAATGAAGGTCAGTTAGCCTGGGCCCTACAGATTTTATTCATTTTACTAAGCGATCCGGATCAGGTACGTTATGTTAGTTTTACCATAACCTAATGATCCGGACCACCAATGCAAGTCTAACCCGGAAAAACATCAACGATCCGGATCATGTTAACTACAATCCAAAAAACCGAACAACCATGGACCCGGATCTTGATGGCAAATACCCAGATCCGGATCCATAGCAACCAAAAACTTAAAACCACACCCATGTACCCGGATCCTCATTGCAAACACCCAGACCCGGAGCCAGAGCAACCAAACACAAATTACAAATCCTAAGGCATGCAATTCTACCCAAATATACTAAACCATATCCGAATCTCGTACCCCCTACCCGGGTCCAAAGCAAAAACCCTAACCCACAAACAGCCAAATTTTGGGAATCAAAAAGCAAAACATGAAGTTTTTAACTATACACACAACTATTCTCTTCCAAGAACACGAAGAATAGCCCAGAAAAACCAAGAAAATCGAAACCATACCAAACCAAAATCAGACCAAAAACACCCTAAAAATCCTCAGATCTAAACACGTATAGTAAAAAACAGTCACATCAAAAACAAAACACAACAAAAACACTGATCCGCAAAGAAGAATACAAAAAGATCCATTTAAAATTCGGTGAAAACCGAAGTAACTCGAAGAGAAATACGATAAATACAAAGGCAGGAGAGAGAGAGAGAGGCTTACAAGTTAATCAGAGGCGAACGGAGAAACACGGCGGCGCAACAGCGGAAAGACCCAACAACGAACGCGACCCTTCGAGAAATTTTTAAAAAGAAGAAGAGAGGATGACTGTTATTATCTTTTTGTGAAAGATAAAAAGAATAGAAGGGGGGAGCATCCTTTTTATAGGACAATGAAAAAGCACAGCCCTTGCCACGCGGCAAGGTATTATTGGCCAGCGCAACAGTTACAAAATGCATATATGCATTTTTTATACACACCAAAAACCGCATTTAAAACCCATAATGATTATGGGCCGAGTTTTTAGGAAATAACTGCCCAAAATTCAAATTCGTTGGAGGGAATAAACTGAAAGACGTTACAACTCCTCGACTCTTCAGATTCCACGGCCCACTACCCGGACGAAAAGCCCTAATCCGGATTGCAATCTACTACACCAGATCCGGATTGGGGGCAACCAGGAGCAGAAATTTTTCTAAAGCAACTATTCTACCTTAATCTGGATTGGCATCTACTACACCAGTTCCGGATTGAGGGGCAACCAGGAGCAGAAATTTCTCTAAATCAACTATTTTACCTTAATCCGGATTGGCATCTACTACACTAGATCCGGATTGAGGGGCAACCAGGAGCAGAAATTTTTCTAAAGCAACTATTCTACCTTAATCTGGATTGGCATCTACTACACCAGATCCGGATTGGGGGGGGAACCAGGAGCAGAAATTTTTCTAAAGCAACTATTCTACCTTAATCTGGATTGGCTTCTGCTACACCAGATCCGGATTGGGGGGCAACCAGGAGCAGAAATTTTTCTAAAGCAACTATTCTACCTTAATCCGGATTGGCTTCTGCTACACCTGATCCGGATTGGGGGGCAACCAGGAGCAGAAATTCTTCTGAACCAACCAAATATTACTACCTTAATCCGGACCTATCCACTTAACACCAGATCCGGATTTGGGGCCAACAGATTGACATTTTTTCTCCTAAGGCAACAACTATTTAATTTTACTCTACTCCCTCATACAGAAAATCTACATAAGGGAGTGGGGGGCAAATGATAGGGTATAAGAGACCCGGCTAGGATTCAACCTGGGTCTAAAGGATTCCGGACTCGACCGATGGACCAAGACCCCCCTCTCCCAGATATATCAAGCACAGGGACCAGGCCCGGGTTCATCCCACGACCCGGACCCGGATCCAACCCGGGACCTGGATCATCTGCCTACCTGGATCCGGATCAGGGCCTAGACCACCATGAGGGGGGTCCCAGAAACACATGCACATCCCACAACCCGCCAAGGAGGGGTACGTGGGCACGTGACAGTGACAGCTATCAACAACCAACACACCAGACAAGCACGGCGCGTGTCAGAAGGCCGTTAGGACACCCTGGAGGTGGTCCTTCCCTGGACACGTGTAAGCAATCCACCCAAGCCAGGCGTCCTCTGCTCCCCAGATCCAACGGCCCTGATTTAGAGGTAACAACCCCCAAACCCTACCTTTGGGCTATAAATACCCCCAAGACTGAAGGGTTTAGGGGTTAGAAAAATACACACTCTTACACACTCACTCTCTCTCTATCATATCCATACACACAGCAACCTTTCCATTACATATATACATCTTCGTCTCCTCCAAAACCCTGTTCTTATTCTTACACCGGAGGCGTCGTGGGAGCCAAACCCCCCTTTCGGTGTTGTTTTGCTGGCGCCCAACCAGCAGCTACACCTCATTTACACCTAGAAGGTCCAGGAATGGCGTCAGACGGAGTCGCCCGCTCACCGGAGTTATCATAGGGAACCCGCAACCATCATGGTCGTGCCTGAGGGTGTGGAAGTGTTCAACCGCATAGGGCCCAAAAATTTGAATGGCACAATTTTTTAATATATATATGTGTATATAATGTTTAAAAATAAAATAAAATTTGGTACAATTTTAATTTTTCAAGGAAAAAATATGAAAATAGAGTAAAAGTTTAAAAATAGTAGTTGTTAAATAATTGTAAATTTTTATTATAAGAAAATTAAAAAATACATTAATCTTTAAAATTTGAAAAACCATAAAATTTTGAAAACAAGTTGATTAACAAAGTATGTAACATGAATGTTAATTTTTTTAATAGTTTAGAAAAATAATATTAAATTTTTCACTAGTTTTTCCTCGATAACTTGTCTACTTATATTTGTTTAAATAATTCAATTTTAAGGTGATTAACTTTTTTTAAAATTATATCTATATTTAATGTTTATATATTCAATGAAAATATTTAATGTGAAAATTATATTATTATAATTAAATGATGTTTGTTATATAAATTATATAAGTTTACGTCTGAAGTAATTTTTATTTTATTTATTTCTTTGTTTAAAATTATTATATCTTATTATTCATGTACTTGTAATATTTTAGTTCTTTTTTTAGTTTATTTAAATTGTGTTATAAAATTCTTTTATGTATTCTAAATATTTGATTTCTACCATAGTAGTTGATTTTTGTTATTTTATATGCTTATGTTTGTTCTGGGTTGTTGGAGCCTTTTTTTAATCATGCACACGACACATGAAATCTCAATCTCAGGTATGGCTAATCACTACCATTCGCTGCCCTTCGGATGCGCACTGGGTAAACTCCATGAGCTCACGCAATAGCCTGCAAACCCTACAAACCAAGATAAATCGCGCAAACCAAGATAAATCGCACTTAAACAACATGCTATGGTTCAGGAGGTATAGTCATAAATTCCCCTCCCATGGGATTTAAAGTTGTGACCAAGAAGATTATTATCCCGTGTTTAACCAACTGAGTCAACCCTTCATCTTAGTTAAACCAAAGTATATATATATCCAACTTTAAACAAAATCAAAATCAAACTAAATATAATAGATTTGATCAGTATAATGAGTATCATGATAAAAAAATTATAATAAACTAAATGAGATTCGTATACTATTAAATCGGGATAAAACTTATCAATTATATTAAAAAATAATAATATCTCCTAAGCACACATAAAAATAACAATAATACTATATATTTCAATTAGTAATATTATTTTTACAGATTTAAATACCTGTAAATAAAAAAAATCAAATCTTATCTTTATTATATAATACACATAACGTGGATTTTATCCAAATTGTTGGTAGTTATGATCTATGTACTACTAATTTAATATAGACCGTTAGATATTTTTATAAATATATGTGCATATATATAATTATTATCATATTATATCATATAATTTTTTTTAAATAAATAAATTATGCATCTTAAAAGCTGCAATTCAATTTATATTTAAAAAGTTATAAAATATCAAAAAAAGTTCCATGAATAGCTGGGGTTCTGAGCTAGTAAATATAAAATAAATATACAATTTTAAAATAGTCGGTACTTCTTTTTTCCCTTGTCATGGGCAAGTACTAACAAATATCACTTCACTACCAAATTTGTGAAATTTAAATTATATTAGTTGCGTAAAATGAAACCAAAACATGTAAAAAGATAAGATTTTTTTTGTCAGAGATAAGAGTTTTACTTTTTTTATTTACATACGTAATACAACGAAAAATTAGTCAATCATATACGTATCACAGGATATGCAGGATGATGTTTGTTTTTTACCGCTGATTCCTCCCGATCTTTATATAATTTTCACACGGTAATTCCGTACAGAACCAGAATTGGACAAGTTACAATTTTATTTTATGAAAGTGCAATCATTTAAACATTATTTTGAATCTTAATAATTTTGTAAGCCAAAATAAACTACGTTGGTCAGACTATACATAGGGATGTTAGATAAATAAAAGGCTCATTATATAAGTCGTTTACAACATGGGTCAATAACCCATGTTGCTTCAATATTTTCTTAAGTCAGGCAATGATTTAATATCAGAGTGTTAGGCCTCAGAATAGAAAAAGAAGGAAAGATATTAGATAGGACTAGAGGATAGGAGTTTCTAAATTAATAACCCAATAAGGGTCCAATTGTAAGGGAAAAAGGCCCAATTGAGATTCCCTATAATTAAAGCATATTTGCCCTACTTGTAAAAGGTTGGAAAAAAGAAGTATCAATAAAAAGCATTGTTCTTCACATAAACATGGTTGATATTTAGGGCCATCATTTGGCGCTAGAAGGAGCTCTTAAATTTGATACTCCAACATGATCATTGAGGAAGAAGATCCAGAGAAATGTGGAAACACTGCAGAGATCCAAACCATCCAGAAATCAGAGCATGTTAATCCAGTAGAAAAAGAGAAAGCACCATCGACCCTCAAGCCAAGATGGCTGTTTCCGGTGGAGGATAAACCCCCACTTGATGGCTCTCAGATGCAGAAGCCACCGGTTAAACGTAAAAGGAGAGTCACTAAGGACACTCGTTCTCGTCTTCTAACGGAAAAAGGAAAGCAGGTACTCTCCAGTGATGCTAGATTGCATTTGCAGAAGTTGAAACAGAAAAAACTTTTATGGGAGCAGGAGATAGAGGGTACAGAAAGTTCAGATGAAGAACTTAAGATATTAGAAGCTGAAACTAAAAGACTGGAAGCAAAACTAGAGAAAACAAGAGAAATTCAGCGTTTGCAGCAGGAGTTGAAACAGGCGTCGATTAAGGAAGGGGTGATGAAGAGCTTGGATATGTAGAGATGTCGGAGGATGATGAAGATTACTATTATGATGAGGAGGAAGTATCCACCGAGTCTATATATTCCAGGCCTCGACGCCCCATGACAGTTTCTTCAGGAGGTACCCCGCAAGGGTCGATGTCAACAGACTCGATATCACAAGAGGAGTTTCTCAAGATACAAGAAGATATGGCACAGTTGCGTGACTTAGTTAAAACACAATCGAGATTTGAAGCTCCGACAGAAAGCCCCCTATCTCGAAGCATTGAAAAAGCTAAGATAGACAGGACTTTGAAAACTCCAGCGCTCGATCAATTTGATAGATCAACCGACCCATCGGGTTTCCTTAACACCTTTGACGGTCGAATGGCATTTTACGGACACTCAGAAGTCGCCCGTTGCCAATTCTTCTCTACATGTTTACATGGAACAACCCTACGTTGGTATACCAATCTCACATCTAGGTCAATCAACTCCTGGACTACATTGAAGACTAAATTTCAGACAAGATTTTCAAGCAACTACAAAGGGGGCAAGATCACATCTTCTTTGATTACGATGTGTCAAAGGCCTAGCGAATCCTTGAGAAGCTATTTAGGTCGCTTTCGTCAAGCTATATCTGAAATAACAGATCTAGAGGAGCCCTTGGCAGTAAACTATTTAGCAACGGGTATTGATGGAAGCCAACATGGCATTCTGTTGGAAGAACTCATAGAAAAATATCCCCAACATATTCATGCGGCTTTTCAGATTGTTGAACATCGAATGACACTACAAGAAGCAGTGGGAAATATAAGATCTCCTCGACGCTTTAACTATAAGTATGACAAGACAAGAACTCATAGCCCCCGGACCCCGAGATATCAGAGATATGACTCCAAATCCCCTCGACGTTCTTCGCCGAGAAGGGATGCTGGAAAGGAGGAGTTTCGAAGCCCGAGAGGTCGAGAATATCAGCGACAGCCCATCTCAGATAGAAAATGGCAACCCCGTGATAGAAAAGACAAAGAGTTTACCAAACTCACAGTCGATAAAGCAACAATTTTGGCAATTTTAAAGACAGAACCTGACTTTCGGCCCCCGAGGCCGATGAAGCCAGGACGTCCTCCAAGCTCTCGATACTGTGACTATCATGAGGACATGGGACACACTACAAAACAATGCTACCAGTTAAGCAATCTCATTGAATCCAAAATCAGAAAAGGCCATTTCGTCCATTATATCGAAGGACAGAGCCAGACTTAACAAAGACAAGATGACAGAATAGTCGATATAATCTTCGGGGGTTATGCCACCGGAGGCATGTCAAACAATTCTCGTAAGTCCTACGCCGAGAGGTGTGTATTGTTAATCCTCCATGTCCTAAGAAATACAAACCACCTCCATCTCTTGTCATATCCTTCTCGGATGAAGATTATTCTCCAAATATCATAAGAGGACATCAATATGCGCTGGTTATCACTGCCAAAATCGGCACTAATACAGTAAAAAAGATCCTTGTCGATAATGGTAGTTCCGTCGACATTCTATATCATCACACCTTAGAGCGAATGGATACAGGGGACAGAAAACTAGAAAATACCCATTCGCCTCTTTATGGCTTCACGGGTAATGAAGTAAAAGTTATAGGAACAATTGACCTACCGGTACTTTTCGGCACAATGCCTTGCCAAGTATGGAAGATAATTAAGTTTCACGTTATCAGTGCAAACTCAAGCCATAATGCCATTCTAGGCCGAACGACCATATCGGCACTGGAAGCCATCACGTCGATTCCCCATTTGAAGATGAAATTCCCAACTGAGTTTGGAGTTGGGGAGATGTGTGGCGACCAAGCGGTGTCGAGACAATGCTACTTTACTACAGTAGTACCTAGGAAACAAGATAGTGATTCTCAAACTGTCAATGAGGTTGTTAAGATAGACCCCGATAACATCATCGATATCCCAAAGGATTCCTCTTTCTCACCTGTCGGGGAAATTATCGAGGTGCCGATAGTTGAGCATTCGCCGACTAAAACAGTTAAAGTGGGAAAAGATCTAAGCCCCCAGATAAAAGATGAATTAACAAGGTTGCTTCGGGAATTCTCAGACATTTTTGCATGGTTGCCATCTGACATGCCAGGAATACCTACCGAAGTAGAGAGACACTCTTTACATGTCGACCACCGAAAGAATCCTGTCAAGCAAAAGAGGTGCACATTCTCAGAAGAAAAGCAGCGAGCTATCGAAGAAGAGCTTGACCGACTTTTACTTGCCCGTTTAATTGAGCCGGTGAAATTTCCGACATGGATTGCTAACGTCGTCCTAGTAAAGAAAAGTAATGGGAAATGGCGAATGTGTGTTGATTACTCCGACCTTAACAGAGCATGTCCTAAGGATTATTATCCTTTGCCGAATATAGATCAACTTATCGATGCTACGGCTGGCCACGAACTGCTGTCTTTCATGGACGTATTCTCAGGATATAACCAAATCAGGATGGATGATCAAGACTGGGAACAAATAGTGTTTATCACACATCGAGGGGTGTTTGCATATCGAACATGCCCTTCGGGTTAATCAATGCTAGTGCAACGTTTCAGCGCATGATGGATGAAATATTTAAAAATCAGTTAGGCTGGAACCCTGAAGTTTATGTTGATGATATGATAACCAAATCAAAGTCTTCAAATGGTCATTACAGCGACCTTCGAGAGACCTTTGAGAACGTTCGACATAATAACATGAGATTGAATCCGTTAAAGTGCTCCTTTGGCTTAACATCTGGGAAATTCCTAGGATTTCTTGTTTCCCAACAAGGGATCGAAGCTGACCCCTCACAAATTAAAGCCATATCAGAAATGAAAGACCCGTCTACCATTAAAGAAGTTCAACGTCTCACTGGTTGCATAGAGGCCCTTTGGCGCTTCATACCACAAGCCTCTAAAAAATGTAGTCCCTTCTTCAAGGTCATCAAAGAAGCATCAAAGAACAAGAAGTTGATATGGGATGATCAATGTAAAGAAAGCTTTAAAGCTCTAAAAACCTTTTTGACAAGTCCTCCAGTTTTAGCAAGAGCATTGCCTCGTGGGACTTTAACAGTATACATCTCAGCATCCGACGGGTCGGTCGCTTCTATGTTGGTCAAAGATGTCGAGGGACATGAAGCTCCAGTCTACTACGTCAGTCACACTCTGAAAGACGCTGAAACTCGTTACCCACAGGTGGAAAAATTAATTTATGCTCTCGTGGTAGCAAGCAGAAAGCTTCGACACTATTTCCAAGGTCGTCTGATAAAAGTCATGACTGATCAACCCCTGAAGCATATCTTGCACAAACCAGACATGACAGGGCGCCTCGCCGCTTGGACGGTTGAGCTCAGCCAATTCCACATTGATTATCTACCCCGAAACGCAGTAAAGTCCCAAGTCTTGTCAGACTTTGTCGTAGAGTGCAAGTTTGACAATCCTATAATTGAAGAAACATCATTTCCACAAAAGGCTTGGGTCCTTTATGTCGACGGATCATCAACATCATCATCAGGGGGTGCAGGCATTATCCTAATCAGTCCAGAGGGCTTCAAAATACAACAGGCCTTAAAATTCTCATTCCCAGTAACAAACAATGTAGTCGAGTATGAGGCTTTGCTAGCAGGGTTGCGCCTAGCAATTGAGTTGGAGGTAAAGATTTTAGATATATTTGGCGATTCACAACTTGTCGCAAAATAGTTACAAGGTAAGTTCAAAGCGCACGACCCTCGAATGTCAACATATTTTAAACTAGCCATGTCCCTGTTGGAGAAAGTCCAGTCATGGACAATCAAGAATATTTGCAGGGAAGATAATCAATGGGCCGACGCACTATCTAAATTGGCTTCATCCGTTGTGGCAACATCTTAGGCAATTTATATCGAGGAAAGAAAGATTCCCTCTATTGATTTGGACCCTCCATTCTCCGATATGTTGAGAGTCAATGAGATCTCTTCTACAGCAGATTGGCGTCAACCTTTTTTGGAATACATCTTGCAGAACAAGCTGCCACAAGATAAGAACGAAGTTAGATCCATATCATACAAGGCAAAAAATTATTGTGTGCTAGAAAATAAGTTATATCTTCGGGGGCTCGTAGAGCCACTGCTTCGATGCTTAGGGCCAAAAGATTCTCACATGTCGATGGTTGAAGTCCATACTGGAATCTGCGGGGATCATTTAGGAGGTAAAAAGTTAGCCCTAAAGATAGTGATGCAAGGTCTTTTTTGGCCTACAATACGAAGTGATTGTGAAAATTTTGTACGGAAGTGTAAGTCATGTCAACTATACGGGTCGGTGTCCCATCAACCTTCGGTGGAAATGATTCCAGTCATCAACCCATGCCCTTTCTTTCAGTGGGGCATAGACATCGTGGGCCCTTTCCCAAAGTCTAAGAATCAAGCCCAATACATTGTCGTGGTTGTCGACTATGTAACAAAATGGGTCGAGGCGCGACCTCTGGCCAAGATTCGCGAGAAAGAGATGATCGAATTTTTGATGGAATACATTGTGTTCAGATTTGGTGTACCAAGAGTCGTTGTAACTGACAACGGAACTCAATTTATGGGAGATAAGTTTACAGAAACACTTTCGCCACTCAAGATAAAACACATCAAGTCATCGGTAGCATACCCCCAAGCTAACGGACAGGTTGAAGTTTCTAATCGGATCATCTTACAGGGGCTCAAGAAAAGGGTTGATAAACTACCAAGGCCATGGGTCGACGAATTGCCAAATATTCTCTGGTCTTATAGAACGACCCATAGGAGTTCAACAGGTATATCCCCTTTTAAAATGGCTTTTGGTTTGGAAGCAGTCTCGCCTGTCGAAGTCTCCCTTAATTCTCCAAGGGTCGAGTACTTTGATGTTGAAGCATCACGAGAAGGAATTCAACTCCACAATATCCTCATAGAAGAAGTTAGAGACGAAGCATCAAGAAAAGTTCTCCAATAACAAGCGCGCACAGCAGCTTACTTTAACAAGAAAGTAAAGGTTAAACAGTTCTTGGTTGGGGATTTAGTCCTTCGAGAGTCGGCAACATCCCAACCAACGATAACAGGGAAATTCAAGGCCCCGTGGGAAGGACCGTATCAAGTGACAGGGGTCGTTGACGCTCGACGGAACTCCTCTCAAGAATGCTTGGAATGCCATTCACTTGAAGAAATTTTATCAGTAGTTAAATTGATTGGAATGTATGAATCAAAACTATCTTTAATTATGAAAAATTAGTCTTAACGAAAAGGGGTTGATATGAGATCCCCGTTAAGACAATCACCCTAAATTATCAATGCAATTTATTACTCTCAGACGTCTTATAATTCGTAAACATAAGTGTTTGTTACATTAATTAACTTTAACCCATCAAATCCGGGCTCTCTAGAAAATACATGTATAAAAGCAAAAATTAAGCAGTTCCTGAGAGGAAATCTAGCCCCTCGAGAGTCGAAGAACCTTACTAAGTAACAAGGGTCGATGCACCAGAAAACAATCGTATGTCGAGACTTGAGAAAACACCAATCAAGAATATTCGAAATGCTATCCACTTGAAAAATATTTTCAATAGATTAAGTTACTTAAGATGTGATAACGAAAACAAGAAAGTCAAATGGGACCATAAAAATGGGTTCTAACGTAAAGGACGTTGATACGAGAACCTCGCTAAATTTCACATTAACATAGTAGAAATCCGAAAATCAAAACTTTATATTAACTTCAAATAACAATATAAAGAGAGAAGGGAAAAGAAGGCTTAACAAGGTTGTCAATCCTATAACACTTACACAAATGACGGTGATTACCGAAGATAACACAAAGTATAAAGTAATTAACAATAATAGTAAATACTACACCAAAATAGAATAAAAAACGCGCAATCAAAAGAGGCGAAGA
The DNA here is from genome assembly GCF_009905375.1 of Apium graveolens. Taxonomy (NCBI): domain Eukaryota; kingdom Viridiplantae; phylum Streptophyta; class Magnoliopsida; order Apiales; family Apiaceae; genus Apium; species Apium graveolens. The sequence continues at coordinate 93,150,500 of NC_133654.1, forward strand.
TGAGAAATAATGAGTTATACATAACTTAAATACCGAAATAAAAACAAAACAATATTCACCAAAATAAGAACCCATAGTAAAATGAAGATAATACCATAACGGCAAAATAAGTTAGAAATCATCCTCAGAAGGCAAGACTCGCACAAATAATCCAACAATAATGTACTTGGTCAAATTAAAACATCACCCAAACATTACATCAGATAACGAGGCATCCCTCGCCTTCAAGAGTCGACATCCGCCTCCTTATGCTCCTTGGCGTAATCCTGAAGATAATCTTCAAAGCCATGGCCATTAACATCAAAGCCGTCCTTCTTCATCCTAGTGAGGCAACGTCCATACCCATCACTGAGGGCTCCAGCTATATCCTCGATACCTTTCTCCACCTCCAACTTCAAGTTCAAGTTATCTGTCTCTAGAGTCTCACTCTTCTCACACAGGGTCGTGACCTCGGCCTCTAAAGCCTCGCGCTTCTTTGTCTCCTCAAAAAGCGAGACTTCAACACTTTTCAACTGAGACCCGACACCCTCCGATTCCTTTTTCAGGTTATCATTGTTCAACTCTAATTCACTTATCTACATTTAACAAAACCTATAATTTTAACACAGGTGTGAAACTGAGAACATCGAATAAAAGCGAAAGGGAAGCTATAATGCACCTTGGACCGGAAACTTGAATTCGCCTTTGAAATCTCGGTAATTCGACCCTTGGCTTCAGCCAAATCATTTTCAAGCTTTTTCTTTTCACCTTTCAGGATGTCCCTTTCCTCTTCAATCTTCGAAGGTGAACTCCTACCTTCATCAGCCCTATATTCCTCAAGAAGATGCATTACATCGGATAAATACTGTCAAAACACGAAAACGAAAGGTATTATGTCGTGTATAGAGAAAAAGGAAACTTATAAATACATAACATAAAATGTAAATAAAACAAACATCTATGGGGAATCATGCATACCCTGCCAGCTCTCCCCAAGCATTGATCAACGAGTTCCGACCTGGATCTCTTAGCATAAGCACTAGGGTCCTGAGGAAGATTAAAAACATGAAAAGCCCGAAGGGGAGCCGGAGCCATCGAGCCACCAACCCATCTCTCCGTTGGCCGAATCTCAACCCAAATGATCTATTTGCTTGCTTCAGGATCGATAGTAGGCTGCATAAATCCTCGATTTCCAATAAAGGTTATAGTCCTGTTTACAGCACTACCACCAACATCCTCACAAAGCTTCTTGCCAGCGACCTCCGGGGCCTCAATAACCACATTCCTCGATCTCTTCCGAGAAGGATTCCCGGCTTCCTCACAAGTAACACGTTCAGAGCCTCCAACAACTTTATTTCCAGCTTCATCCAAAAGCTCGATGGAAATAGTCTTTGACGAGGTATTCTCTTCAAACCTTGGAGCGTCGACAGCCCCAGCCCTTGATTTCTTCACCAACATCATCATTGCCTTTTCCATTTCCACCAGCACTCCGCTGTCCAAAAGCTTTTTCAGCAAACTCCCAGCAACTAAAAAAAACCAACAACAACACATAAAAAGTTACATCAACAAAAAATTATATATGTATATATAAAACGAGTATTGATAAAGGAAAAAGGATGACTTTAAAGGACAAATTATAAGGTCTTACGGTTATGCTCTTCAAGGAACCTAGAGTCCTTCAAATCATTACGTGTAAAGACGGGTCTCGACCCCTGAAACCCATCAAGATACTCAGCATCATATTTATCGAGACCATTTAGATACTCGACGGTCGACTGCGTCACCTTCCGACAAGGCCTTACAAATTCTAAGTCCTTACCCCTGATATAAACCCATTTAGGATGATATCCCGAATTAGAAGATTTAACACTAACAATCCTGGATCGTTTACCCTGGGTATCGAAATAAACCTGACCGTTATGATATCGAATACAATAAATTGAAAAAAACAGTTTTACTGAAGGAATCCTATCTTTCTCACTACACAAAGCGATAAAACCAATAATCTGAGCTACAGAGTTAGGTGACAACTGAGCAACCCCACACCCAATAGCCTCGTACATCGCTAAGTGGAAAGGGTGTATAGGGAGTCGAAGACCATACTCAAACATAATTAAAGGGATACCGTGCATACCAAATTCGGGCATCACCCATATACGCTCATCGGGGGTCGGAATACGTAACTTATACCCATTCTTTAAATCAACCCAAGACTCTAATTTCATCATATTTAACCTATGATTAGAAAAGTGACTTATATAGTCAAGACTACTACCCCGGGGAAACTTAAGGCGACCAATTTCCAAACTTTCACGAAGAACTCTCTCTCTGAACTCTAAGGTACGGGGACTGAGTGGAGGAGATACCTTTGATGCTACCTCGACGCCAGAGAAAAGTTCGTCTTCGTTCATAAAGTCGAATGATTTACACAAGTTTAAGTTGGGAATTTCTAGATTATCTAAATTTATGGCAGATTCTTCATCTCCTTCATCTAGAGGACGTTTCTCAGGGCTTCGAAAAGGATTAGAAGAGGAAGAACCGGGGTCAGCCATAGATTCGAGAAGAGACAGTTAATGACACACTCAGACACTCAAGAATTAGAGATGAAGAATGCAATTCAGGAATCTGAAACAATGAAGTTAAGAATTTAACTAAAATAAAAACAGTTAAGATCAGAGAAAACTTAGAGAGGAAGTGGCGAAGCCTGGAGAGAGGATATGGCCCTTTAAAATAACATTGTAGCATCCGCTTGATAAAAGAGAAGGAAGATGAAGAGTCTTCTCATTTATTTATTTTTTTGCTAAGTTTGTGTATATATATTGTAAAAATTTGGATTACGAGTCTTCTCATATTTAAATCATCACAACAAAAATTACTGCTTTTACACATTCCTTTCTTACCCGCATGCATAATTATGCAATAATAGTATGAAAATGAAAGAAGGGAGAATAAATAAAAACACACACACATGTCAAGTAAAAAACGTGACAAATAATAAAATAAATATAATAATTAAAATAAGCTAAAATTTAACCTTTTATTTTTCTGTTTACTTCTTATTTTTTGCAGGTCATAAATACGTACCGTAACAGCAAATCTAAAGATATTGCAACAATATTCGCGGGGGACAAATGTTGGGCCTCAGAATAGGAAAAGAAGGAAAGACATTAGATAGGGCTAGAGGATAGGAGTTTCTAAATTAATAGCCCAATAAGGGTCCAATTGTATGGGAAAAAGACCCAATTGGACTCTTATAATAGAGCATATTTGTCCTACTTGTAAAAGGTTGGTAAAAAGAAGTATCAATAAAGAAAATTGTTCCTCACATGAACATGGCTCATATTTAGGGCCATCGCAGAGCTTCCGGGCTAGTGTTTGGCGTTGATTTTTCAGACTCTCAGCTCTTCTCAGCGCAAGTCTTGCTCGCTTGTTTGTCGTAGATGGTTTGTTATTGAAGGCCAAAGCAGGGAAAAACTCAGTCTGAAGTCTCAGTCAGATAATTTATCTATTCTTCCAGGTTTGTTTATTCGATTTGATTCGATTACGAAGCTTACTATCCGTTGCAATCAGACAACGGGGAGTCTTAATGATGATGCATTGAGTTTGATAGCTACAACGTGTCGTAAACTTAGTTGGATTAATCTACGTGGTTGTACTGAGGTCACGGAGATTGGTATGGCTGCTTTAGGTGTGCATGCCAAGGGTTTAAAGAAGTTTTTGTGTGGATCATGCACGTTTGGAGTTAAGGGGATGAATGCGTTGCTTGATAATTGCTCCTCTCTTGAGGTATTATTCGTTAAGTGTCTGGATGGACTTAAGGATAGTGTTGGTGAAATGATAGGTCCTGGCGTGGCTAAATCGTTGAAGTTTATTCATTTGCAGGAGCTTGATAACGGGCAGTGTTTTATGCCGCTTATAGTTGGATCAAAGAAGTTGAGGACATTAAAATTGTTCCAATGTGTAGGTGACTGGGATAATGTTGTGAAAATGGCTGCGAGTAATAGATCGGAGGTTTATTTGGATAAGGTGCTAGTTAGTGATGCTGGTCTTTCAGCTCTAACGAATTGCTTGGAATTGGAGATTTTGCAGATACTTAAAACTGTGGATTGTACGGATGTTGGGATTGTGTCGGTGTTGGAGAAGTGCAGGTTATTGAGAAAGCTTCATATTGACGGGTGGAGAACTAATGAGATTGGAGATCAAGGTCTTGTTTCAATTGGTAAGCATTGTGCTAAGCTTCAAGAATTGGTGCTCAGTAGTCTTAACCCAAGTCTTAATACTATAAAAGCTATTGTTTTGGGTTGTAAACAGCTTGAAATTTTGGGTATTTTCCATTGTGAGACAGTTACTGATGCTGAATTGTCTTGCATTGCTGAAAAATGTACAGCTTTAAAGAAGTTGCAAATAGGGTCCTGTCCTATTTCAGATAAGGGAATTGAAGCTTTTGTTCATGGCTGTCCCAATCTAATAAAAATAATGGTAAAAAGGTGTCAAGCAGTGACTAGTGCAGCGGAGGCTTTGTTGAGGTTGAACAGGGGGTCGTTAAACATTGATATCAATGAGCGTGAGCTTGAAATTGAGGAGGTGGATGCCAATGCTGCTGGAGGGCAAGAAGTCGCTGGTACAGCTCACTCGGTGACTTGTTCCAGTAGAAAAGCTTGTGCTTTGGCATCAAAACTAAGGTTTTGCCTTTTCGGATTTAGCAAGTGTTTTGGTCCGAGCTAGTAGGAGGTGGTCAAATAGTGTTACTATTGAATCATGAACAGGTGTTTTCATGTTGATGTTTGGTAGATTATTACATGAATTTCTGGTATTATGCTCTATCAAGTAATAATAATATTATGCTACGTGTAATTGACGAGATTTCTCCCTATGTCATGATAGCAAAACATATACTTGTCTAAGTTAATCTCTAATGTCTCCCGCTTTAGCTCTAGTCTACGTGTTTGATCTGATTTTATGCTAATTGTTCAGTGTTTCTAGTTATGAGATTGATCACATTTTTGATACTAAAATGAGAGCATTACACACAGTGAAATAAGTGATGACCTTTGATAGACAGAATTTTAGATTACTCCTACAATTAAAAGTGTTTTTTTCACAAGTTTCTAGTTTCTACCTAAAATTTTAACGATGATGACTAAGATATACGTGTTCAAAATATCATGTAAAAAAAGATTATAAGAAAAGATAGGAAGAATAACGGAGATTATTCCTTTGAAGTAGAAGAAGCTTATATGTATTGATTGCAGGCTTAATGAGATAAAGTTGAGGCAGTTCTTAATGTCTGAAGAAGCCTCTGCATCATTTTGTCATAATATTGTATTTGTAAGGGTGAAGAAGATTGTTTACAGTGGACCCTTGGTAAATTGATTATTAACAACAACATTGTGAATAATATTACATGTATATAATTTATATAGAATTATGAGAAAGCCGACTGGGGCCCCTCCATCCAAAAACCAGTATTTAAAACATTACGGCTTGAGGTGTCACCCTGTTTTAATATAGGTTTCCTTACAAGAATATAAAGTAGGGGATGAATGTTAACGCAGACATGCAACAGTAAAAGAACATTCCAAAATTATTAACAAGTCATCCATCTATTTCAAAGCTCTGACCCAAAACTACTTTTCAAATTTTTATTGCTCCTTCTCACTAGCCTCCATTTCTTGACAAATTTCCCTCTCCTCCCTTCTAGTCTTTCTTCTCCTCTTTATTTTTTCATTCAACTTATCATTCAAGATCCTTATTTTCTCTGCTCATTCTCATTTTTATTTTTTTTGCTCATTTGTTTAAAACTTAGTACTAAAATGGCCAGTCGTTACAGAAGTGACAACCCTTTTGCTGAGGAAGAAGAGGACCAAGTTAATCCTTTTTCTGTATGATTTCCTTCTCCTCATTTTGTTAGATATTCATTGTTTGTGCTTCTTGTAAGTTGTGTGGTATTACTGTATCTACTGTTTTTTGAGTTTTTTGCTATATGATCATGCTTAGGCGATACTTGATAATTAGAATATATATGTTCTCCATAGTAACTTGACTTGACATGTTAGTAGAGCTCTTTTGATTCTGCGGTCTCAGAGTTCGAATTCTTAGAGTTCCAATATACTCAAAGTTTTGATTTGATACTTAGTTTCAAAATTGTCCCAGATATGTGCACCTAGTGATGCCCTCTTCAGTTGCAAGAAAGAATTGAGCATTCGAGACATATGTATGATATAGATTTTAAGCGTCCCCAGTAAAACCTTATGGACCATAAGTCATGGTCAAGAAAAATTGTAATTATAAGTCCCTTTTGTGTGGGTACTATTATGTATTTTGTGTCTGTGTGTCTGTACAGATACTAGACAGAGGTTCAAAGTAAGCATAAAGGTATTACTAGAGCATGTATCATGTATTCTACCAAACCAGATTAATGCAAGGAATCTGTATATATGTAGCGGCTTCATACATTTCCGGTCTGCATATGCACTCCTCTGAGTTTTCCCTTTTTTATCGTATATCCAAGACTTTAAATTTCCAAAACGTAGTTGAAAGAACTTTCTGCTAGTAAATGGGGGAAGCCCTACCCGATGTCTGTCAAATCTGCCTCGGCATCTATCACCTACGGATGTTATTGTACTGACTGTACTCTGACATGAATCATAATCTGAATGTTCCAGAATGGAGGGGCAAACTCAAAGCTTTCGCCTCTTCCTCATGAACCTGCTGCTTTCTATGGTGGTAGTGCGACGATTGATATTCCACTTAATTCAGCTGCGGTAAAAGAACTGATAAATTCAGTGCTTCTTAAAGTTTTTGTTTCTTATTTACTTCACTTAATTAGGATCTCAATTGTTCTCTTTTGAAATTAGGATTTAAAGAAGAAAGAGAGGGAGCTGCAAGTCAGGGAGGCTGAATTAAGAAAGAGAGAACAGGTACGTGTGATCACAAGTTTCTCTTATGATATTCTGAATGTGTAATTTTGAAATCAGATATTTAGACCATTAACTAGTTGTAGAACGAGGGTGAGTGGCGGAGCTACTACTGTAATTAAAGCTAAAACAGGTAAATTTGGACTTATGAAAATTAGCAAAGTTCACACTTGTTCCTTGTTTGCGGCATCCCAAAATTGGAAGTGTCGCAAACTTTTCAGCACAAGTTTCTTAGAAATTTGTTGGCTGTCAGATTTCTAAACACCCAAGTTTTAGTTACAGAAAGATGTACATTGTGGGGTAGTTTTCCTCAAATTGTCAAGCCTTTCCTTTGTAATTTTGTTTACATCTTCATATCCCTTACATTTCTTATGAGCATATTAAAAGTTAAATTTTTATTTAAATAGAATTAGGAAAAATATTTGTGTAGGTACCTGTTCTAAGTAAATCTTAAAGCATGCAAGCACAAGTAAAAGGGAACTATGGGAGTAAATAGTATTAAAGTTTTTTCTTAGGATATTTTAGACATTGTCATCATCTTATTATTCTTTTGATTTATTACAGATTGTTAGACGGAAAGAAGAAGCTGCACAACGAGGTACTTTCAATTGCTATGTTCTTTTTTCATTACCTGTAGATTTCACATTTCTAAACTTCTATCAAAGATATTTTTTCCGACTATTTAGTTTCTGTAGAAAACAATAACTGCCATATAACCATAACACTGCAATTTTTCTGTATATGTTTTAGCTGTAGGTTGTAGCCTACGTTCGCAACTAATCCTTTTACTTAATCCTTTTTATTGCAGCTGGTATAGTTCTGGAGGATAAAAATTGGCCAGCATTTTTCCCAATCATCCATCATGATATTGCTAATGAAATACCAATTCATCTGCAGAAACTGCAGTATGTTGCATTTTCTACATACTTAGGTACGTCTATCTTTCATCTGTTTTTCAGCTTGCATGCTTCTGACAAATGATGCCGCTGAATCCTGTAATATACTAAAGTGGTGTGAGTTGTTATGTTTTTTGTTAGTGTTCCACCTTATTGAGAAAGACAACTTAATGATGAATAAGATGGAAGACAACTTAACAAAATTATGCGGGATAAATTTTTACTTGCCTTTGAACATGCTCCTGTATTGTATCTCCCGTCAGGGAAAGAAACTGGGGAGGGGATGGGCGGTGGTATGTAGTTTGTAAATATATATTATCGTTGTAAGATGATCCAGGTACATCCCTGTAAGATATAAACTACATTACTGTTGTAATTTAATGAATAACGCCACTATCCTGTTGTAATTTTCATTCAGTTTGGACTTAGAGTCAATTGATAGTTTGGAATTGAATTGACCCATAATATCTCATTATATTAATTTACCTGACACCATATTCTAGGCTAAACTCAAGTCCATATAACACATAGCAGTTAACATATCCTAATCCCAGCACCCTTTTGTCATAGACTAGTCCCCTCAGATCAGGTAATTTGGACTCAAAAATGGTTTCATGACGATGGGTCAATTTATTTTATTCATCTACTATGCAACCATTTGTGTTCCTTCTGTAATCTGTAGATTCTGGAAAGAAAAATTCAACCTTAATGTGGACTTAACCTCTTTATGATTGATGGCATGCTAAACAGGACTAGTACTCTGCCTTTTTTGGAATATGATTGCCACAACTTCAGCTTGGATCAAAGGAGAAGGTAAATTAATAAACTCCGGTTACTTTAATTCTCAACTTTTCTCAGTTCACTGTCGGGTATTTTTCTTATGATGTCCCAGTACTGATTAAACTATAATTTGTTTTATTTGTAGATCCAAAAATCTGGTTCCTTTCAATTATTTACTTTATATCAGGAGTTCCTGGAGGCTATGTATTGTGGTATCGCCCACTGTACCGTGCATTTAGGTACGTTAATATCTTTTCCACATCAATTATTCATATAACCTATCCTCCAGAAATTTCATGATGATCCAATATGCGAGTAGAACTGTTGCTTTCGTCTCCATTCTCACGCCGTTTGATAACACATGTTTGTGATCCAGAGTCTGGACCAATCACAAAATAAGTTCTATGACTGTATCTGCAGAGGAGAAATGTCCATCCACCTTAAGGGAAAGTCACATTCCTTAATTTTCAAACATAAAAAGACTTCAATATATAATTTAGATCCAAGCTCAATGTTCATGGATATTGGTTTCACCCAAGTTACTACGTCAGTTAAGAGTCTTGCTCGAATTTGATTAGATTTCTCAAAACTTAATCTTTTCAAAAACCGAAGACCAATATGATATGTGTGACTGGTTGATCATATGAACATCATAAAGCATAGAAAATCCTTAACATAAATATTGCAGGCATGCATACATACTGATCTTGTGCCTGGTTATACTTATCGTACTTATGAGCATTTTACTTCTTTACATAACATCAAATTTTATGATTACAGGACCGACAGTGCTTTGAAGTATAGCAGGTTTTTCCTATTTTACCTGGTAAGTCACATTTCTGTTTATGTCCGAAGACTATTATTTTGTCCTCGAGGTTTCCTTACTTTCCCTGTGGCCTACAGGTTCATATTGGTTTCGTCATCTTTGCTGCTGTGGCTCCTCCAATATTCTTGAAAGGAAAATCACTTGCGTAAGATTTGTATAATTACAACCAGATATCCTCTAAGTGGATAGTAACTACAGAGATGAATGATTATTAAATTAGCACACATGTTTATCCCTCTTACGGGGAATGAGTATGGTGATATGCATTTGATAGATATAGGATTTTACATTTTCATATTTCAGTGTATCAATCACACTAGTAATTTTTTGCATGATCGACTCAAAATTTCCTGTTTTGGAATTTGTCGCAGAGGTATCTTGCCTGCTGTAGATCTCGTTGGTGATCATGCAATAGTTGGAGTAAGTCTTTACCCTTTTGTCACTGTTTGTCATGTCCATACAATTTCAAGAACATTGTTTACTTTTCGATCATTACATAGAGCTTACTAGTTATGCAAGTCTCTCTTCTTTTCTGCTGTCTATATACATATTTTTGAAGAATCAGTCATTAATGCTATATTAATACCCTAATAATGTATTGTTTTCCTCAGATTTTCTACTTCGTTGGAGCTGGACTATTTGCTCTAGAGTCCTTGCTTAGCATTTGGGTTATTCAGGTATGTTCAGTTTAATGATATGTGGGAAACCCGGTGTCATAAGATGTCAAAAATACTTCATAACTTTAATTCTTCAATCAAATGAATAATCAGGGGACCAAAAACTTTTACATGCCTCAAATAACAGAAGTAGAATTAGGATATATTCTAGCGCTTAAGCAGATATTTAATGGGTCTAAGCGGGATTGTTAGGAACAGTGGTAATGTATATGCTAAATGTAATCTGTGTATTCTTATGTTCATTTGTTTATTGTACCATAATGCAGCAAGTATACATGTATTTCCGAGGTAGTGGCCAAGCAGCGGAGATGCAGCGTGAAGCTGCAAGAGGAGCCCTGAGAACAGCAATATAACCATGCCCCCGCCCTGAGAAAAGTTAATAAGTGATCCTTCCATAATAGCTATGCTGCTGCAGGTTGTAAAAATTGTGTTTCAGCAGGGTCCTGTTGATTGAAGCTGTATACTACATTTCATAAAAAAATTCTATTTATTTGTTGTATAGATGAGAGGATTATTTGGTCTTCTTGATATGACATTCAATACCATACATAATCTATTTAGAGTTGTAAAGATTTTTAATATACTTTAATAATCGTACATGTCTGCATTTGGACTACTTGATTTTTAGTACTGGTATTTATTTTATGGAGTAGTCGACTGTATAACCATTGAGAAAATGCATACATAGTCAGATACACTGAACACGTTATGCAATTGCTTGAACATGAAATTCTTGTGTTTATGTTGATCGACACTATCAGCTTGTTTGCCACAGTTTCTTAGAAATAGTAATTAGTATTTACATGTCTTATTTATTCTCTTTGTATTAATAGATGATAAAGGAAAATCAATCTTAAAAGACATCAAAACGCAAAAAAAATAAAATTGACTTGACTTTATCATGTTCAGTGAAATCTGCAGAGAGGCACCCTTCAGAAACATGAACCATTAAAATGTCTTGCACTAGTTCTACTCCTTTCTATTTTCTTATTACGCCCATCTATTCTCTTTTTTCTCCTCTTTTCCTACGCTTTAAACTTCCATATGAGTTTCAACTTCATTCTACCACAACTAATTTGATATCAACTCTATTCCGAATTGAGTACATTGTTTTCCTAGATATATGTTTTTGTCTTAACAAGTAAATAGGCCACCAAAAACAAAATTATATGATAGTCAAAGAGTGGATTCGATGAATCAGATATGCACCTCCTAAAGTAGCTCCTGGTGTACTGCTTTCTAAAGCAAACCTGAAAGTAGCATATTTCATGTTTACCAGCTTCCCACATATTAGCTTATGCGCTGATTGTATTTTGTAGTACACTGCTAAATCTAATCCAACATTATATATATACTAATTGCACAAGTACGTGAAACTGGTCAAATTATACAAACATATCTTACAACTGCATCAAGGACATTGTTTAAATTACTGAGTAGTTAGAGCTAGATATTTAAACTCTGAACACTTAATACTGAACTCATGAAAAGTGTATCATACATAGAGGCTTTTCTGAGTCATTTGACTGATTCTTATCCATGGACAGACACTATACATGGAATATTGATTCTTTAGACAAATATGATACTCTAAATGTTGGGAAAAAAGGCAAAGAATTAAATATATAGCTTGCTAATACTTGGAGAAAATAAATTCAATATTATGAGCAACGTTGTACAAGGTGTAGATACTAGATAATAATATCAATAGAGTAATTACAAGCCCCAATATGCGGAATAAGACTAAATGAAACTAGTTTCCTTGCAGTAATAAAAAATTAGTCATTAATGCACTATACATTTTGTTGTCTAGCTTGATACATGTAGCAAGGCTTCATTCACTGCTAAGATCGCCTTAAGTCATGTACTAATAATGAGTAAGATATGGTAGAATAAGATGACTTGATCGCTCTAAAACAATACCTAATTAATCTCGATCGATTCTACTTTAGAGTACCATTATCATAGCTAGTGTCAAAGAAGACTTGGATTCAGACAAGTCCATGTGATGAATTATCAATGAAGTGCCTGAAATAAGAAGATCCAGCCAATGCAAAAATTGCCGCAGTCCATACTAGAAGGTTGGAGGAATTGGCGAGCATAAGGTGTCGTTTGGACAATCGATTGTATGGATTTCAATTAAGGACTTTAGTTATAAAATGGGATGTTACGAATCAGTCTTAAGAAAACAAATATATATATATATATATATATATTATTGCAAGTTCCTGGAGTACAGAGTAGTGACCCTTTAATATGTATACAAAAACTACTGCAATTACACAGTTGCACGTCAGAGAAACGAAAACACTACAGAAAGGAGCATACCAGAACATCGACCAGAAGAGTTTGCATGAAAAGAGAAAGATCTGAATCATAAACTGTCTATGATCATATTATCCCATACCTAGAAAGAGAACAAAGTAATTTGTTACTGCAATCGTATGCCAGAAAAACCATAAAGAAAAAACTGATTTCCATACATTTACACATGAGTGGTAGCACCAATTACTTAATCATCAAATTATAGCTAAAACTCCTTCCATAAAAAAATTTATTTAATTTTATTTGGAGGTCACATATAATATTTCTCCGTTTCTAGATGCACTAATTTCAGATAGCCTCATCAAGTAAGTTAGGAAAATTAAATCTTATTATTTTAGTTTGGCCAGATGGATGTTGTCGATGCCTAAAGCTCTGCCACCTTATTGACATTCACACATTTTACTATATCTGTTACACTTCCCCGATTAGTATGAGTAGCATATAACTTACCCCATATGTATGTTTTATTCTTATGTTTCAGTGAATTTACATGACTAAAATAATGAAGAGTCAAGTATTACAATCCATACAAATTTTATTGGATTATTACCGTCCTATGCAGTAAATTAAATCACTTTAAACTAGAATATGAAATGCACAGAGTGTAATCATGTATTTTAGAAAAAAGAACAAGAGAAGCAAGTTTATTCAGCACTTACACGATGCAAGTTTGTTTGATTCTCATACAAGCATACGTTAATCATGTTTCCTCCTTGATCTCCAAGGAACCCAGCATGTAGAGGCTGTCATTTATACACAACAAGTTAGACACTTGCATTTCCTAGTACTTCTAACTCTGCTGCCACTCTGAATTCAGTAGAGTGATGCAAGACAGGGTTGAGAAAGTTTAGGAGAACAACGCGTGCAGAGGGGATGGAATGTTTCCACGCAAGGAATTGTGCAGGGGCCTATGGGGTCCATGGCCCCATCAGAATATGTTCTACATACAAATCAGAATTTCTTATAAACATTTTACAGTATTAAAATATTTTTCAAGCTGAGTTCAATGATCTAGAGCTGTAGTAGAAGTGAAGTCTAAGTGCCAACTGATAATATAGGTATGTTGAACTAGATCTACAGAGTATAGAAATAGAGAATCACAGATAGATCTGTAAAGAGTTGTGTTAAAGAGAAGAGAAACATTGATAGAGACAGTTACATAGAGAGATGGCAGTGAGTGGGCTAGGTAGTCATCATCTTAATTGTTCAGTCTGCTACAACAACAAGGTTCCTTGTTAAAATATATCATCCTCTTCGTCTGCTACAACATAATTTCTACAAGATTGAAAAGCTAAACCAGTCTACTCTGAAGTAAGTATTAAGATATAATTTAACACTTTGTCGAGGATCAAAAGTATCTTTATTTAGAATACCTCTTACCGAAGTAATGGTCAAGATACTCGTCACTCTATATATTAAACATCTACCCGGCCCTAAAACTGCTGATATAGGAACCAGGGTCAACTGGGTATCGTAGAAGAGATAAATGTTTCAGGTTGATAGCAGGCTTCAAGAGAATAAAATATCAGCTTCTCCAACCCTCAATGCCGGAATCTTTAAAGGCACTGAACTCATTCCGACATACTTGGCTGGTTATTATACACTAACTCATTCCGACATACTTGATGTGAAACCTCTATCATTTTGTTGCAAATGTGAGAAAACCGAGCTTTAAACATGAAACCATTAAACTTAAAATGTGGGGGGGTTTAGTGTTAAAGTGACGAGTACCATGGAATTAGAGGAGTACAAATTACAACATAAAGCAGGAGTAGATAAGGCCAATAACATTTAATAAGCATTTTACATATAGATTAAAATGTATATGTAAGCATTTTATATATAGATGTTTATAAGCATTTTATATATAGATTAAAATCCCTCTTCATGAAAGAACACGGTGTACAGTAGATAATAAGATTGCAAACTTACTAGAGTAATTATAGTTACAACTGAATCAGGTTGATTCACATAATGTAACTCAGCGCTCCAGGGCATAAGTTCCCGAAACTCATCAGCCCAGGAGCAAACAGCCTGCAAGCTCGCGGTCAGCATAGTCAGGGAGCAATGCTTTAACTCCAGTCTGTGCTTTGTCGGTAAGGAACAACTGAAGTATCATAGATATGTTAGACTCACAGTTGGATTACTATCTAAGACACCCTCCCCTACTTCCATTAAGGAAGAAATTCGGAGCCTGTTTCTAGTTGGAAAAATTAGCAGCGCGTAGTAAAAACATTCAGTATAAACATATTTATTATGTCCTCTCCATTATATTGCACATTACGAAAAGCAGTATTTATAGTTTAGTACTGAACTTATCGATATTTAACCCCTTCTAATTACGACATCTCTTATATCATTAGCCTGAGAAAGAAACAGGTAAATCATAGTGCCATAGATGATAAATGTAGAATCCAAAGATCAACTACATACACAACCACATTAAAACTAAGTATGATAATACATTTCTGCCAAAACTATCAAGTATCAACACAATAACTTAACATATATAAAGATAAAAATAAAAATTACTAAATCTATACATCTTCCAGTACAAGTCAACCAGAGATCAAACACTTTTCCCATATCTGATCTGCTCCTACCAATTTCCACTACTCAAAATTCTTATTGCAATGTTCAACTCAACATCTTAATATATAATTTTTGAAGTAAGGTTTCAGGTCCAGGTTGTAGCATATATGAACATTTCCGCGCTTTTTATCTCCGAAAAAAGTAAGGCATGCTTTTTGTTTGAATACAGGGGTCATACTTAAGACAAAAAAAAAGAGTAGGGTTCAATACATTTTCGCGGATAATAAGCGCTATGCTACAACGTACGTTAGATCTGACCCTGGTACACAGTTCAAGATTGTTATGGATTTAAAACTAATATATATAATTGCTGTGTTTAATAATAAGGAACGTGAGCTTCAAGGCTCGATTTGACTGCTCTTGTGTTTCGTGACTCGATCTGCCTTACAAGATGCCTACGTACCTTGCTGATTGCCAAGGATCAAGTCAAAAAACGTAGTTCTGATCTGTGGGGTGAAGCCCCTTATATAGATGTTGGGAGTCCTTGAATTGGACTTGGTATAGAAGACTTGGTGGGCAAGTCTCATAATTAGAATGGACTTTGGAGTCCTAGATAATAGGAAACTGATTCCTTATCCTTTTAGGTCCCCTTGAGGCTAATCTGTAAGGATTTATATCCTTATCGGGACTCTTCTCAATAGCTGATTTTTCCCTTATTAATTAATTACGAAATTAATTAATAATCAGGGTTTTTGGGCCTTCTTTGTTCCATCAGGCCTGATCTGGTCCATGTTAACCTTTCTGGTCTGAATGTCATACATCTTCTTATTGGGTCTAGCAGTCCACACCTTGTACAATTAATGCAGTAAATAAATTATAATATCATAATTTATTTATCCCTATCATTTGCCCCCCAACTTTTGGGAAACATTGATTAGGTTTCGCAGAAGTTAAGTCTATTCGTTCCCTTACAGGGTTTCGTTTTTCCGTAAAGTGTGGAGCGACCTACACATTTACAATGAATTTTCCTTTTATTTAGGAATTATCTTAATTTCCAGGAATTTTTCCCTTATTTCCGGGATTTTTCCCTAATTTTCTGGATTTTTCCCTAATTTTCTGGGTTTTTCCCTTAATTTCTGGATTTTTCCCTAATTTCCTGGGTTTTTCCCTAATTTTCTGGGATTTTCCCCTAATTTTCTGGGATTTTTCCCTAATTTTCCGGGTTTTTCCCTAATTTTCTAGGATTTTTCCCTAATTTTCTGATTTTTCAGATTTCCAGCCCTTTTTCGACCAGGATCCTAGTCAAAATTTCGACCTGGATCCTAGTCGAAATAGGGGTCAGCCTTGCCATCCTGGTCGAAAGAATTCAACTAGGATCCACGACCTGGAATTCGACCAGGATCCTAGTCGAACTTTCGAGCTGGATCTAGGTCGAAAACTCCCCCACTTTTTAGCTCTTGGTCTTGAGCCTCGACTAGGATTGCGACCAGGATTCTAGTCGAAATTTCGACCTGAATCCTGTTCGAAAATTCTTTGATTCTCTTGCTTCCTGGTTGAAGGATTTCGACTAGGATCCACGACCTGGAATTCGACCAGGATCCTAGTCGAACTTCGACCTGGGTTTTTAATCCCTATTTTTGAAAAGATGCTTGGTTTATTCGACCTCATTCCTGGTCGAAGTTTCGACCTCAATTCAGTCCCGTTATTCCAGCTATTTTCGGGTGTCTGCTCGAAAGATTTCGGGCAGGATTCACGACCTGGATTTCGACCTGGATTCTGGTCTTTATTACCCGTTATTTTCGGGTGTCTGCTCGAAAGATTTCGGGCAGGATTCACGACCTGGATTTCGACCTGGATTCTGGTCTTTATTACCCGTTATTTTCGGGTGTCTGCTCGAAAGATTTCGGGCAGGATTCACGACCTGGATCTCGACCTGGATTTTGGTCTTTTTCTAGCCTTCTCCATTGGGCCTTATATCTTTTAGGGCTAAAATTGAATTTTCCAAATCCTAATTGGATTTGGGCCTGGCTTTCTCTATTGGGCTTTTTTAAATATTACTGGGCCCCTCTTATTGGGCTTTACCAAATATTACTGGGCCCCTTTTATTGGGCTTTACCAAATATTACTGGGCCCCTCTTATTGGGCTTTACCAAATATTACTGGGCCCCTTTTATTGGGCTTTACCAAATATTACTGGGCCTCTTTATTGATCTGGGCTTAATATTGATCTGGGCTTAATACACCCTGTTTAGAATGCTCTAGAATTCCTAGGAATATTCTGGAATATTCCTTTTTCTGGGCTTTTTCCTATAGGCCTTTGTCCTTAATGGGCTTTCGTCCCTTCAACTTCATTTTCCTCTTATATAAAGGAATGAGGAAAGGCTACTACTCCTCACCTTCTCATTTCTAAGTTTTCTTCTTTCTCCTCCTGCTAAGATTCTCAGAGCAATAACAGCAAGTCGGAGCTCAAAGTCTTTTTCAGGAGTGCTTCTTCAGGTAAAATTCCGCCCTTTGCTTTTCGTGTCTATTTTTCCATTGTGTGCCGTTTTAAGATAGCCTGTTTACGTGCCCCTTTCTTTTTTCAGATGGCTGACAAAAAAATGACTCGCTTGGCCAAGATGAACGTGGCTAGAAAGTCCAACGAATTTCCTATTCGATCGAGGTATACTTCCTTAATCGACATGATCAACACTCGAGGGGACGAGTACCCGTATGATGCGCATCTGGACGCGCACGATCATATTCGTGCTTTACGGGATCCCAAGGAGCTGGAAAAGTTGAGCAGCTGCTTCAAAATCAAGGAGCCTTTTAAGCTGGTTCTTGCGGGTCCGGCCGACAGGGCCTGCCAGTGGAAAAAGGACGCACTATGCGTCTATAGGAATACTCTAAGGGCAGGTATCAGACTCCCTTTTCATCCGTTCATTCCCTTGTTACTGGCTGTTGTGGGCATCAGCCCTTGCCAACTCCCCCCCAACTCTTGGAGGCTTATTCTGTGCTACCTGTCACAATGTGCCAAGCACAAGGTCCCTACTTCTGTTGCTGTTTTCAGGAAAATTTTCCAGTTCAGAAACAGCCCTGATAAAAGTCCGGGTTGGGTTTCTCTAAACCAGCGCCCCACTATTCCCCACATTGTGAATGGGAAGTCCATCCCTAACAATAACTTGGGGTGGAAGAAAGATTTTTTGTTCGTTGTTTGGGAGGGTGGAGATTGGGGCACCCTGTTTCGATCGTCCTTCGGGCTTGCCGTCGATGGGAGCCCAAATGACATAACTTTGTCTGAGGAGGAGGCTAGAGCTTTCAACCTCCTTACACAAGATAATGGGACTTCCCATTCTTGGGATCTTATCCGGGAGTTCGTTCTTGTAGAACGCGGCCTCTCTCCCGTCCCTAAGAAAAGTAAGTTTCCTCCCTTATATCTCGCTCTCTTTTTTTATTTCATTTTCTATTCCGCTGAGTTTTCAACTTTGCTTGTTGCAGTGACTGAGAAGATTGAGGAGGCTACCAAGCCTAAAGACCTGGAGACAACCAGGATGAAGAGGGCTGGAAAAGTCTTTAAGACCCACGCTTTGGTGACCGATTCCCTGAGTTCCTCCTTCAAGCAATGGAACCGGGCGAGGAAGGCCCCAGCCAGGTTTTGCGCACCAAGCAGAGGCCAGGGGCCTATTTTCAACCTGCTTGGGGGATCCGGGGCAAGGATTCAATATTGGGCAGCATGGCCCTGTCCAAGGAATGGTCTAAGCACTCCATCTCCCCGGTGGACTATCAAGATTTTGTCCTTCAACAGGACTTAGAGGGGAATGAGCTTTTCGGAGCCCAGGCTTTAGCGACGGTATGTCCTTTTCCTATTGCCCTTTATACTTGCCTTTTCACGTTTCCTTTCTCATACTTTTGCTGCTTCTTTCGCAGGCTAACGCCCATTTTTCATGGGGCGATTCACCAAGCTAAGGCTTGGAAGGTTGGCCTGGAGGATGCTAACAAGAAGTTGGAGGAGGCCAACCAGAGAATAGAGGCCCTTGAAGCTCAACTGGCCTCTCCCACTTCTGACCTAGAAACGGCCCGGGCTGAAAATGTTATCTTGAAGGCACAGAAGGATAAAGCCTTTGACGGCTGGATGGACACCCAGGAGTTCAAGGACTTGATGGTGGAGCACGATGCCCTCCTGCACCCAGTTAGCTATAGAGAAGGCTGGGATGCTGCTGTGGAGGCCATACAAGATGAATTTCCAGAAGTCCTCGAGCAGTCCTCCTTTCCTTGCCCTGTGCGAGTTCCAGAGCTTGGGGGTGTTACTGAGAAGCTGGCTGATATGATCAAGGACGGAGAGGAGGAAGATTCTTCCGAAGAGGAGTTTGAGCCTGTCACTAAGAAGGCCAGGGTGGAAGAGCCTCCAAGAGCAGTGCCTCAACAGCCAGCATCTCCCGCAGAGGGAACCTCTACAGGGACTTCGGAGGGGACGACCGAGACGTCCGAAGGAACGACTGAAATATCCGAGGAGACTTCGGATAGTGGTTCCGAGAAATTTCAGCCTTCCAAGGCCTAAGTTTTTTTTTGTATATCTTCTTTTTGAACTTTGTTCATATCAGAACTTGTTACCCTTCGGGGTTATATTTCATATGTTGCTTTTCTTGCCTCTTTCTATTTTAACTTTACAATCTTAATATGCATTTGAACTTTAAACATGCTTAGATTGAAATAATTTCAAACTCTTTAATATGAAGTCTGGTTTTCCAAAACCTTACACAACATGGGTTCGACCCTAATCAACAATAACTAGACAATGTAAATTCTACTGGAATATAAAATCCTACGCAAGCAAAGCTTCAAGGTGCTTTTAAACCTACTTGTCACAATGACAAGTGAGAATCGTACTTCGCCTATCTTACACGTAGTAAACCTTCAGGTTTTGTGTGTGCCAGGTTCTCGGGACTTCAAAACCATCCATAGTCTCCAGCTTGTAGGTTCCTCTACCCTGAACGCTCTTGACTCTGTACGGCCCTTCCCAATTTGGGGCTAGTTTTCCTTTCTGTCCTACACCAGAAGATTCCACTTTCCTTAATACCAAATCTCCTTGCTTGAAGAATCTCTCTTTAACCCTTAGGTTGTAATAAAACGAAGCTCTTTTTTGGTATTCCGTTATCTTTGCATGTGCCTCATCTCGCACTTCATCAATTAGATCCAGGGCTAACCTCTGCCCTTCCTCATTTTCTTCAGCATTAAAAGCCTGAATCCTTGGAGAGGAATGTGATATCTCCACGGGAACCACTGCTTCTGCCCCATATGCCAACATGAAAGGAGTTGCTCCTGTCGTGACTCTACAGGTAGTCCCACAGGCCCATAATATGGGAAGTATCTCATCCACCCAATTATTTCTTGACTTCTCGATCCTTTTCTTTAGTCCATCCAGGATTATCCGATTTGCTACCTCCGCTTGCCCATTGGCTTGCGGGTGAGCCACAGAGGTGAACCGTAACTCAATTTCATTTTTTTCACAATACTTCTTGAATTCCTCATTGTTGAATTGTGTTCCATTGTCAGTGACGAGGAGACGGGGAATTCCATATCGGCACATAATGTTTTCCCACAGGAATTGTGCAACCTGCTTAGTTGTGATCTTGGCCAAGGGTTTGGCTTCGATCCACTTGGTGAAATAATCAATGGCTACAACCAGAAACTTCCTTTGTGCTGTGGCCATGGGAAAATGCCCCAAAATATCCATTCCCCACATAGCAAAAGGAATGGGCGAGTTGATAGAGGTCAGCATCTCGGGGGGTTGTCTAACAACAGGTGCATGCTTCTGACAGCGGTCACATTTCTTTACGTATTCTTTGGCATCAGCCATCATTTCTGGCCAATAAAAACCTAAATGAGTTATCTTATGAGCCAAGGCACTGCCCCCCAAGTGTTGTCCACAAATACCTTCATGCACTTCTTCAAGAGCCAAGCGTGCCTCATCGGGCCTGAGACACCTCAAGTAGGGAACCACGAAAGATCTTTTGTAAAGAATCTCATCTATCAAAGAGTACCTTAGTGCCCGAACAATTAACTTCCGTGCTTCAGTTGCATCGCTTGGCAACCAACCGGTTTGAATATGAGCCTTAATGGGATCAATCCAGGATGTCCCCAGGCCTATAGGAGCCACAAGCTTAACATCTATGCTTCGTGTTTTCAAAACACGGAAGTACACACTTCCTGAACTTTCTTCTATTTCAGATGAAGCAAACTTTGATAGCGCATCTGCTTTAGCATTTTCTTCCCTTGGAATGTGTTCAACATGGCATTCATTAAATTGGGTCATCACAGCCCTTACTAGGCGGACATACTTAGCCATCGTATCATCCCTTACCTCAAATTCTCCCTTTACCTGGGATATGATCAGCTTCGAGTCTCCACGGACCTTTAAGTTTTTGACTCTAAGTGTCCCAGCTAGACCAAGGCCAGCTATCAGGGCTTCATACTCTGCCTCATTGTTTGTGGTTGGGAAGTCTAGCTTCATAGCATACTCAATTAAGAACCCATCAGGACTTTGCAAAACCAATCCTGCTCCACTGGAATTTGTTTTTGATGCTCTATCAAAATAGAGAACCCAATATTCTTTCTCCTTATCATCCTTCTCTCTATCCCCCTTATCGACTCCCTTGTCTTGAGGTATGGTATCTTCCTGCCCCCCGACTTCTTGGTTGGGTATGGTACATTCCACCACGAAGTCCGCTAGTGCTTGGGCTTTTATGGCCGTACGTGGCTTATACTTGAGATCGAACTCTCCCAACTCTATTGCCCACTTAATCAATCTCCCACTTGCCTTGGGACTGTGAATGATATTTCTCAGTGGCTGATTCGTTAGCACCTCAATCTGATGAGCCTGAAAGTAAGGACACAGTTTTCTTGAAGCCATTACCAAGGCTAGAGCAAATTTCTCAATAGTTGAATAATTCAACTCAGCACCATGCAGAATTTTGCTGCATAATACACGGGTTTCTGGACTTTTAGCTCCTCCTTAACCAACACCGCGCTCAAGGCGCTCTCTGAAACAGCCAAGTACAAGAATAAAACTTCACTCAGAACTGGCTTGGCCAACAACGGGGCCTGGGCCATATACTTCTTTAACTCTTCAAATGCCTTCTGGTTTTCCTCACTCCATACAAAGTCTTTGATGCTCTTTAGCGACTTGAAGAATGGCAAACACTTGTCCCCCGACTTGGAGATGAATCGTCCTAGCGCAGCAACCCTTCCTGTAAGCTTCTGAACATCCTTAACAGTTTTTGGTGGTTCCATGTCCAGGATCGCCTTTATTTTATCCGGGTTAGCCTCAATTCCCCTCTTTGAGACCATCAGTCCCAAGAATTTTCCAGATCCTACTCCGAAAGCACACTTCGTAGGATTCAACATCATCTTGTGGTACCTCAGGACCTCAAAAGCTTCCCTTAAATGGGCTATATGACCAGTCTTTACTAGACTCTTGACTAACATGTCATCAACATAGACTTCCATAGTCTTACCAATATTATCCTTAAAAATTCTATTCACCAACCTTTGATAGGTGGCTCCTGCATTCTTGAGACCAAACGCCATAACAAGATAACAATAAACACCAAAGTCAGTGATAAATGATACCTTTGGAATGTCATCCTTATGCATTTTGATCTGGTTGTACCCGCTAAATCCATCCATGAAACTCAGCATCTCATGTCCAGCAGTGGCATCAATCAAAGTATCAATTCTAGGCAGCGGAAAACAGTCTTTGGGGCATGCATCATTCAGATCAGTGAAGTCTATACACATTCTCCACTTTCCATTAGCCTTCTTCACCATTACAGGGTTTGCTAACCACTCCGAAAATTGAATCTCCTCAATGAAACCAGCCTCTAAGAGCTTTTCTACTTCCTGTTTTATAGCCTCTTGCCTTTCCGGGGCAAAATTTCTTTTCTTTTGTTTCACTGTCTTCCGGCTTGGATCTACGTTTAGCTTGTGAGTAATTAATTCTGGGTCTATGCCTGGCATATCAGTTGCTGACCATGCAAACACATCACTATTTCCTTGCAAAAATTTCACTAACTTCCCTCTAAGGGGCTCCTCTAATGTGGCTCCAATGAAAGTCATCCTCTCAGGATTCTCGGGGTCTAAAGGAACCGAAACCAATTCTTCTGCTAGCCTTCCTCTATTCTCGTTATTTTCTCGAACATCCATATCTTCAATAGGAAGAACCTGCCCCCCGACTCCATCTGCCCTCAAAGAGGCCACATAACAGCTTCTAGCCATTTTTTGATCTCCTCTCTCTTCTCCAATCCCGTTTCGGGTGGGAAACTTTATGACTGAATGGTAGGAAGAGGGGACTGCCTTGAAGGCATGTATCCCTGTTCTCCCCATGATAGCATTATAAGTTGAACTAGCCTTTACCACCACGAAATCCAGCATCTGCGTTGCTTGCCTTGGTTCCGTACCTATGGTGGTCGGCAATTTGATTATCCCTTCCACAGGACATTCTACTCCAGCAAATCCATATATCGGCATGTCGGTTGGTGTCAACTGAGAGTCGTTATACCCCATCCTTAGAAAGGTGTCGTGGATCAAGATATCCACAGAAGCACCATTATCCACAAGGACCCTCTTAACCGGGCTATTTCCTATTATCGGTGTTATGACCAGCGGGTCGTCATGGGGAAACTTCACACCCTCTAGGTCGGAATCATCAAAAGTCAACGTTACTTCTGTCCTGGCCCTCTTCGGGGCTTCTCCAACAATATGCATAACCTCCCTAGTATATGCCTTTCTGGAATTTTTGGACAATCCAGCAGCAGTTGGACCTCCAAAGATCGTGTTTATCACAGGTCCTCGAGGGCGTCGCGGTCCTCCAAAAATCGCATTTATAACCGGCCCTCTGGGTTGGGGATTTCGCCCCTGATCGTCTTGGTCCCTCCTACGATCTTCAAAGTTCTTCCTTCCATTATTATTTCTGTCCCCTCCATCTCCAGTATACTTGTTCAATCTTCCTTTTCGAATCAAAAACTCAATTTCATCTTTCAATTGCCTACACTCATCGGTGTCATGGCCAACATCTTTGTGAAACCTGCAATACTTGACCTTATCTAGCTTGGCGGGATCAGCCTTCAAGGGCTTAGGCCAGCGAATATCTCTGTCTTTCTCAATCTCCATCAAAATCTGACTTCTAGGAGCATTCAGCTTAGCGTATTCAGTGAACTTTTGCCCAGGTCCTCCCTTCTTGGGGGTTGAATCAGGGTTTTATTCGGTTCTAGGATATTTGTCCTTTGCAATATATTCTAAATCAGTTTTCCGCTTCTTGCCTCCAGTGGGCTCATTACTTACTACGGTCTTCCTCATACTTTCTTCAACCTTGATATACTTCCCTGCCCTCTCTTGGAGCTGCAACATGCTTTCAGGGGGACGTTTGGCCAAGGACATCTTAAAAAACTCGTCCCTAGTTCCTTGTTGCAGTGCTATCATGGCTACTTTATCATCAAGGTCCGGGACTTTTAAAGCCTCCTTTGTGAAATGATTCAGGTAATCTCTCAAGGATTCCTTAGCTCCCTGCACAAGACTCATAAGAGATGCTGAACTTTTCTCATGGACTCTTCCACTGATGAATTTCTTAATAAAAGCCTGACTTAATTCTCTGAACGATCCAATAGAATTTGGGGGCAGGCGACTGTACCATCTTTGAGCCATACCCGACAGGGTTTGAGGGAAGGCCCGACACTTTATAGCATCATTCACGGGTTGCAGCAGCAGTGCATTAGAGAATGTCCTAACATGATTAGCGGGGTCTCCTATGCCATCATAGGCTTTGATAGTGGGCATCTTGAATTTCCTTGAGATATGGGCATTCATTATCTCTTCTGTGAAGGGTGGAGTTGGACCATCAGGATCTTCAAGGGGAAGGAGATTGCTTGGATCAGTTCTTGGGACAGCAGCCCTTCTTCGTACCGGACCATCCGGGTCTATGACAGGAGGAGGATTTCTCCCCCTAGGAGGTATCTGGGGTCTGGTGGCCTGGTGAGCCTCCAAATCACGCCTCAGCCTTTGGATTTCAGCCTCATGAGCCCTGATCCTTTCCTGCACTTCTTGGGGATTCGCCCCTGGGGTGCTTTGGGGGCGTTGCCTTCCATCGGCCATTGGCTCTTTTCCAGGACGCCTCCTTCTCGGGGCCACTTCATCATCCGAAGATTCAGAGTCTCTCTCAGTGTAAGGACCAGAAAATTCCCGATCCTCAGGGATAGGACCCAAACCTCGTATATAGGGGGCGACTGCCCTCGTGCTTCGCTTCGCCCAGCATATCCGCTTCCTCCAACCTCAGGGTGAAGGGGCATCCCATAAGGGGGGTTAGTAGTAACAATAGTTGAATATTCATACCCGACGGGTCGAGAATTCACAGGTATATGTACTTGTTGAACTTGAGGATTCGTACCTTGAATAGTCGGGGGAGTTGTCCCTTGTGGCTGAGGTTGAGTTGCCCCTATCTGGGCTTCCCCCTGAGTAGATGCATAAGTTGAATAGGGAGGAACCTCCACGGTTGACGAAATCACCTGGGTTGTCTCTGATGGTGTTCCTTCCTCTAGAGCTCTAATTGTTCTCCGTGTTCTCGCCATGGTTGTTGTTGTGCTTTCCCACAGACGGCGCCAAATGTTATGGATTTAAAACTAATATATATAATTGCTGTGTTTAATAATAAGGAACGTGAGCTTCAAGGCTCGATTTGACTGCTCTTGTGTTTCGTGACTCGATCTGCCTTACAAGATGCCTACGTACCTTGCTGATTGCCAAGGATCAAGTCAAAAAACGTAGTTCTGATCTGTGGGGTGAAGCCCCTTATATAGATGTTGGGAGTCCTTGAATTGGACTTGGTATAAGAGACTTGGTGGGCAAGTCTCATAATTAGAATGGACTTTGGAGTCCTAGATAGTAGGAAACTGGTTTCTTATCCTTTTAGGTCCCCTTGAGGCTAATCTGTAAGGATTTATATCTTTATCGGGACTCTTCTCAATAGCTGATTTTTCCCTTATTAATTAATTACGAAATTAATTAATAATCAGGGTTTTTGGGCCTTCTTTGTTCAATCAAGCCTGATCTGGTCCATGTTAATCTTTCTGGTCTGAATGTCATATATCTTCTTATTGGGCCTAACAGTTCACACCTTGTACAATTAATGCAGTAAATAAATTATAATATCATAATTTATTTATCCCTATCAAAGATGAAAAAGAAAACTGATAAATTTATATGTACCTGCTGCTTTAGTAGCTTGTCTGCTTGAGATATTGCTAGGGCTAATTTGCAGTATAGTTGCAAAATATTTGAATCTGAAAATCAGTGGAAAGCAAGTATTTAAGTAAGAAAACCAGCTCAGTTTAAGATCACTAATGTTTACCGTCTTAAGCACACTTTACCGTCTTAAGATCACTAAGTATAATGGTTTATTAAAGTAATAAAAGAAAATGAGATACTCTTTTTAATTTTTTGAGGGATGATATTTTTAGTGCTCTGTCTTGTCTTTGTGACATGGTGAGATAGTCTTATTTGTTTTCTCACTCAAATCTGTCAGTTTCATTCTTGTTAATTTTAAATCTGCTCTCATGGCATCAACAAGTAGCATCATACAAGCAATGAATAATGTCTCGTTAGATGACGAAGAAGAAGGTTAACGATAGAGGAGGGAACAAGGTGCGAATCAACGTAGATTTTCAAAGATTTCAATGTCAAGTTATGCCTCGTAGGTCATTTTATCGTAGAAGGAGTTGTGGATTTGCCAGCAATGCAACAAACAATGTCGGCATTATGGAGGCCTGGAAAAGGCGTATTCATAAAGGAGATAGACATGAACCTATATTTTGTTTCAATTCTATCATGAGATAGATATAAGGAGAGTCATTGATGGGAGCCCATGGTCCTTTAATCGAAAAGCTTTGATCATAGCCCGTATGCAGGAAGGAAGGAGACATCCCACGAGGCGTTAAACTGAATACATTAGACTTGTGGGTTCAGATTCAGGTTTCATGTCAGAAAAAGTCATCCAGGAAGTTGGTAACTATATTGGCAGGTATGTAGAATCTTGTTCGCGTAACTTTACTGGAGGATGGAAAGAGTATCTTGGAGTTAGAGTTACAATTGACCTAGCAAAACCATTAAAAAGACGCGGGAACGAATGGTTTTGGATTGTGTTTAAATATGAAAACGTGCCCACATTTAAGTTCTGTACTCGTCTTTTCGACACACCTGAAAGTGAAGTTGTTAAACCATATGGCCCCTGGATGAGGGCTCCATGGAGAAGGCACACAAAGTTGATCGGAGCTAGATGCTTACGAGTGTTCGGAATTCGGCATGGAGAATCTTATGCCAAAAAACAGGGACCTGTTACGGAGGGAGAAAATAAAGGTAGGCAATCAAATCAAAATAATGATAAGAGCGCAAAGTAGTCATTTAAATCCCAATAAAAAAGGGATTACAGTTATTGAAAACAAGAAACTTACAACTGATGATGGGCTGGATCCAACTGGGGAGGTGAGTCAAAATACGGAATTGGATATGGGCCTAGATGAGGAAGCAGTAGTGAGTATGGACCAGGACACGGACCAAACAAAAAATAAAATCATCGATCAAAAAACTTGCAAAAGGCGGGCTCTGAAACAGGGTCCGTCTAGAATGAGTACGTTAAGTTGGAATTGCCACGGGTTTGGTACCCCTTGGGCTTTTCAATTCTTTAAAGAGTCTATACTCCAAAAGAATCCCAACTTGATATTTTTCGGTGAAACTATATGCAAGAAGGACATAACTGATAGAGTAAAAAATATGATAGGATTTGAAGGAGTGTTCACCGTGGAAGCACAAGGTCATAGTGGAGTATTAGCACTTTTTTGGCATAATAAGGATGAAGTTACTTTGTGGTCGTACAGTAAGAATCATATAGATGTCATGATTGAAACAAAAGGAAGGAGTAAGTACCAGTTGGCAGGAATACATGAAGAGCTAGACCGTGTGAAAAGAAAAGAGACTTGGGAACTCATACGTAGCTTAAACCACAATTTTCACTCCCATTATGCGACATGAACAACATCGTGAGACAGGAGGGTAAACCCGGTGGAAGACCATATCCATCATAGCTGATTCAGGGGTTTCAAAAAGTTCTTGAAGATTGTGGTTTAAATGATATGGACATTGAAGGTTATCCTTTTACACGGGAGCGAGGGAATGGCACGGAGGAATGTATTGAAATT
Organism: Apium graveolens; assembly: GCF_009905375.1. Classification (NCBI taxonomy): domain Eukaryota; kingdom Viridiplantae; phylum Streptophyta; class Magnoliopsida; order Apiales; family Apiaceae; genus Apium; species Apium graveolens. The sequence goes on from NC_133654.1 coordinate 93,178,652, forward strand.
CGGCTTGATAGAGCTTTGGTGTCGAACAGTTTCATGACTCAATTTACAGAAGCTAAACTTGTCAATATGAAAGTTTCGACTTCTGACCACAGGCCCATTCTCCTCGAACCTATGATGATCTCTCAAACAGTTACAGTGAAGCGTTTTAGATTTGAAAACTCCTGGCTCAGAGATCCTATGTTCCAGAAGATTGTTGAAGACTCATGGCGATCAAACCAAGGTAAAACTCTGTAGAAAAAGACTACTGCCTGCTCTGAAGTATTGGCTAAGTGGGGTAAAGAAATCGTTGAAAGTTTTAAGTCTCGTATTAACCAATGCAAGAAGGTTATGAGAATTATGAAGGGGAGATCAGATGTTATCTCTGCTCAGATGTACAATAAGGCAGCGAAGCGTTTAACTGAAATTTACAGCGAGCAAGAGGTATTTTGATAACAGAGGTGTAAACAATTGTGGTTACGTGAAGGGGACTCGAATAGTAAGTTTTCTCATGCCGCTACCAAGTCACGTCGAAAGATAAATAAGATTAGTACATTGACTAACAAGGCAGGTGACTCGGTTGGATGAGATTCTGGAATCAAGGAGCTTATGATCGAGTATTTTTCTGATCTTTTCAAAGCTACAGACACGTAATGGGGTGAGGTTGTTGATTGTGTCAAACAAAGAATTACTGAGGATCAAAACACGTCTTTACTAGCTCTAGTAGTAGAAATAAATGAGGTTAAGGCTGCCTTATTTAATATGCATCCAGATAAATGCCCGTACCCAGATGATATGATCCCCGGGTTTTATCAAAAATAGCGGAGCATTGTGGTGGCGATATAGTGCATCTGACCAAGAAATTTTTCTTAATAGGGAATTTTATGGATCGTCTTACTAACACTAACATAATGTTAATTCCGAAAAAGCAAAATCCTTCTAGTATGACCGAGCTCCGCCCAATATCCTTATGTAACGTGTCTTATAAAATTATTTCTAAGGTATTGACTAATAGGCTCAAAACAGTTATGAATGATGTGATTTGAGAAACTCAAAGTGCATTTATCCCCGGTAGATTGATTACGGATAATATAATGATTTCTTACGAGATCATGCACTATATGAAAAGGAAAGTGGCTGGTAAATCAAGATGGATGGCACTCAAGTTAGACGTGAGTAAGGCGTTAGACAGGGTCGAATGGGATTTCGTAAGAGCAATACTTAAAAAATTGGGGTTCGATAATAGGTTGGTAAACTTATTCTTGGAATGTGTCACATCAGTGTGATATACAATAAATCATGCAGGTTTGTAATTCGATTTAATTGTCCCAGTCCGAGGGATCAGGAAGGGAGATCCACTCTCCTCCTACCTCTTTCTAGTCTGCATGGAAGGGCTTACTATACTGATTCAAGAGTACGGGAGAAGAAGATTAATTAAAGGCATTAAAATCGCAAGAGGTGCTCCCATTTTATCTCATATATTCTTTGTTGATGGCAGTTATATTTTTTGTCAAGCTAACAGTGAGACTGTAGTCCAGATATTTAACTTGCTCCAAGCCTATCAAAAAGCCTCAGGTCAAAAATTAAATGCTACTAAGTCGTCGATTTTCTTCAGTAGTAACACAGTGCAGGAGGAGAGGGATGACATTTGCAATATCCTTCGCTTTCATGCTGCAGATGACAACACAATGTATCTGGTCTTAGTGTTTGTACCCTAGAAATAACATGATGTTTTAGTTTAAGATATTAGGATTATTAATGTTTATGTTCTATCGATTATTTTCTTTATAATTTATTAATTCTTAATTTACTGCGATATAAAAATTAGATTTATAATTGTCCTTGGAATATGATATACAATTCTATATGTAATGACTAGTAATTTCGCGACATAATTAAGTGAATAAAATACGATTTTTGTGGTGTAATTATAAATTATGTGATTAAATAATTCTGTTGGTTAATTGTCCTTGTTGTATATTAGTATCTGGAAGCGTAGAAAGATGTGTTCCAATTTGATGCGTCAGCTTAGGGGTTAAGCTGTGTTGTCGGGCCGTCAGATAGAACAGAAGCCGTCTTAAAAGGGATTTAAGTGTTTAAATATAAACTATGTGTTGATATGTGAAATGGAATGTTTAAGTGAGTAATTATGTTCTAGTGACGTGTCGGTTGGTAAAGATAATTGTGAAGCGTAATTGAAACGCTTAGAGTCGGGCGGTAAAGCAGAACGCAACCCGTTACGCAAAAAGAGGAATAATAATAAAAAGGGAAATTTCATGATCAGACATGAGTTGTGATGTGTAAATATATGTGCTTGCTTGTCAGTATGCATGATTACGTGATTTGTTAATTTTTAAAAGGATTTAAGGGATTTATTTGAATATAAATAAGGTTTATTGAACCTTTATACATTTTTATAAAATTACTCGAGTAAGGTTAATGCGTGTAATTTATTTTGTTATCTTCAAAATAGTCCTAGAGACTTTCTAAAAATGATAGGCGGATTTATTTCGTCAACAGTGCCTTTTAAAATGATTTTTATCGGGTTATAATTCTATTTTTCGCACAATATTGTAAAATCCGTAGTAAATCAACCGTTCGCTCAAAAATTATTTTAAAAATATGGACGAAAAGCTAATTTCGAGATCTTTATTCTAAAATAATTATTCTTTGCATTCCCAACTTTTCTGAGAGAGTTATTCATTGTTTAATTTATTTTTGGAGTTTAGAATAAAAGAGAAAAGGGAATAGAAATAAGAAAAATCATGTAAATACCTAAAGTGCCCCTCCCTTTTATTATAAAAACCCACATCCCCCTTTCTTTTTCTTTTCTTTACCCGCCTCTACTCTCTCTCATCTCTCACTTTCTCTCATCTCTCCCTTTTCTCTCTCACTCTCAAAGCACTCTCTCTCTATCTATCTCTCGGTATATAGTCTCTCTCCCTCTTTATTTCTTTGAAACCCTCCATGAAACTCCATCCTTGTTCCATATGTGAGCTTCGATTCTCGTGCATGTGTGTGTAGATGCTTGCATGCGAGTGTGTGTTTGTGTGTTTGGGTTCGGTTTTGAGCCGAGTGTCGAGTTCTTGCCTTATAAACTCGAGATGATGTGATTTTTGTGATGATTGTGTCTTTCATGTGTGTGTTGCTGTATTTTTGAAAGTAAATCGGGGTTTTTATGGTTGGACACCCTCGAATGAGGCCACCACCGTGAAGCCACCGCCACTGGTGATGAACTCCGGTGATCCGATGGTGAGTGATGATGTTATAACTGAGCTCTAGTATTCATAAAACTTATTTTCGGTGTTTGCATGTGATGATTACCTAAAAACCGAATGGGTTTTTTATTTTGAAAGTTATTGAGTTGATTTTTGTTGATCAAAGTTATTGTGGATTATTGTTTTAGGATAATAGTGAGAAATTAGAATAATTTTTGATTTAAGGATTTGGAATAATGTTTGCATGTGATGATTTCCTAAAACCCGAATGGGTTCTTGATTTTTAGAGGATCAAATTGATTTTTAGTGATGAAAATGACTTGTTGATGTTTATCCTTGGAAATTATTGTATAATTAGAGTGATTGGTAGATGATTTCGATTTAGTTTTAGACGAAATAGTAAATGCATGTCAAGATAGAGTTATGCATGTAAGTGATTAGGCTAAAAAATATTTAAAAAGAATGAGTGGTGACTTGATGTAATATCTGGGATATATCGTGTAATTATGTTCTTAATAAATAAATATTATGCATATTCCGTATTTATTCTGTGAATTATTTGTTAAGTGATATATATGTTTGGATGTTTAAAAATAATATAAATTGAGTATTTTAATTTTTATATGTCTAAAATAAAATATAGATAATTGTCATATCTTCCTATTTATTTTTATGATGATTTTTGATTTTATAGAAAATTTATGGATTTAATAAATTCTTTTTCCGAGTATTTATAAACTATTTTATACAATCGGGAACCAGCCGACTTCACTCGTTTTATGTTTTTATAATTCGAAACTCTTCCGAGAACTCTTTCATAACCTAATTGCAATATTCCGAGCATTTTCCATGTTTCGACTTTTTCGATCCGACGTACGGTTTGTCCTGTGCAAGTCCCGACGTAATATTTTCGATACAAAATTCGTTTCGGTAAATCAATAAAACTCGTATTTTCGATAAACGAGGTATTTTTATTAAACTATTATAATTATCACCTCGTAATACGTGTAACCAGGCGCTGAGACCAAGACCGCAGTACAAATTGTACAGATTTGGATAATTATCCCGAAAACCGGTACCGTTTGGATCTGTTTTTATAAATAAACGTACTATTTTATATCCGGAATGATCCAACGGGATACTAATTTTCCGTAAGTATAAATAGCCTTTACCGTAATTATTTCCGTACCGAAAATCATTTGCAAACCAGTAAATCTTTATAAAACAGAGAAAATACTATATTCATATTTCGTTCTTCATAATCAAACTCAAATCCGAAGGCGTTATCGATATCCGATTTTGGCGTGCATATACTCAAAACAAAGCTACTGAACTCTAGAATCCAAATCTTCCATCAGTTTCACTGCAAATTTCAAAGGTATTTTCTGATTTAATTATTTATATTCGGATTTCTTGAAATTAAAATTATGAATTTTTGTTCGAGAGATTGTTTGTATGATTTGATGATTGCATGTTATAGAGCTTGTCTTCCTGATGATTTTGGTATATTATACGCTTGATTTGGAGTTCAATAACATGTTTAATTTTGAGTTTGATTTTCGAATTCCAGAATTAGGGTTTATATTGCTTTAAATGTTTTCAACTCGATTTGGGGGAATCTTTGTTAGGGGTTTTCAGTCGATCTTGATGGGTGCTTTGTGTTCCTTATCAAATTTGCAATCGAACCATGTATTCACATATCACAAACGATTCCTGATAAGCACGGAGTTGAGTTTATCGTTTTTCGGGTTGAGGTCGCCGGATTTTGTTTGGGTTTGGCCGGATTTTCAGTTACATACGTCGTTTGAACCATGTGTTGCTTGATTTGGACTCCTGGAGTGAATTAGAACAAAACCCCCACTTAAATCTTGTTAAATCATCCTGTTTTTGGCCGAATTGGGGCTTGCCGGAGTTGATTTCCGGTCACCGGAATCAGGGTTCTTGAAGAACCCGATTCTGTTCTTGGTGTCCCGGTTTTAAACCCGGTTTAACCCGGTTTTAATCCAAAAATCTCCTAAATCAGAAGTGTTTTTTGCATATTTACAAATTGGTACCTGGAAGTTTCGGGAACTGGATTTTTCTTTTTAAAATCTTTTAAAAACTGGATTTCTTTTATAAATTCATTTCTAAAATTGATTTTTATTTTCAAAAATTCCAAAAATCATTTATTTTAATTCCAAAATTTGTTTTTAATTCAAAAATAAATCTAAATTACTTAATTAATTAATTTTAATTAATAAAAAATTGATTAATTGATCAATTAATTTAAATAATAATTGATTAATTATTTTAACTATTTATTAATTGATTTTAATTAAATATTTAATTAGATTTAAAAATTCCAAAAAATAGTTCCGAGCTGTAAAATATTATTTTAAATTGTTTTCAAGACTCGATAATTATTATAAAATTATTTTGAAGCCATATTTGGCCAACGGAACCCTATTTGTTGTTTTAAAATTCATCCAACGACCCGTTTTGACTCCGAAAAATGTTTTAAAAATCATGTTAAATACCCGAAAGAGTGTTTATGACCCGAGACTTACTTATAAATGAAATTTTATTAATTGTTTGATGTGCTATGTGCTATATGTGACTTGTTTGTTTGACTGTCGGTCTATATGTTCAGTGTTTACTTGTTTTTAGCGTAACTTGCAATCCGTTAATCAGATTTGGGTAAAACGAAGGGTAGATAGAAGTGTATACCGAATAGAATCATATGAGTTGAGTATTGATAGATACTTATGATATGTGAGCAGAAGAGGAAAGCCACAGGAAAGGGAAACAAGTAGTCGAGGAATAAGAGATTGTGATTGGAAGATAGTGAAGTATAGCAAGCTAATATAAGGCAAGTGTTCTGAACTTTCTCGAGATATATTTTAGATTATTGATAGTCCTGTTTTATATTGCAAGTGCTTTGAAGCACTGAACCCTAACCCTTGATTCCAACTATTGATCTTTGAGCCGTAAAACTTATTCTTTCCGAACCATTGATTGTTGATTACCCAAATACGAACCACAGATATATGATACTACTCCACAAATAAATACAAACTAAATACCGAACACTGAATCAAGATTGCTCACAGATTCAAACCATTGTACCTTATGCTTGGAAAGACCAAATCCTTATAACCTTGAAACTTTGATTCTTTTGTTACCCAATTTTTTCACCACCTGATAGCCATTCTTTGAAATTGCCATATTGTTTCCTTATGAAGATTGAAACCCTCTCATGATTGGAAATCCAATATTGCTTATGATTCTGTTTATTGCTTTACATTATTTATTCTGTTATTGTGATAGAATTGGATTGTTTTATAAAATTGTGGGCCAGATTCGTGGTCAGACAAGATTGGTGGTCAAGTTAGGCTAATGTGTGCCTTGGATCCAGTAATTAGAGCAGAGCTGTGTGCCTTGCTCGGGGTTTGTGCGTGACTGATCAGCAACCTAACCTTGGTTTTTAAAATGAAAATATAATATCCAATTCTAAATCATTAATCATTGTTCACTTGATACCTTAACTCTTTTCACTTGATGATCATTATTCTCAGTCTTGTCAATGTGACTTGCTGAGCTAGTTATCTCATTTGTGCGATATTGTTTATGTTCTTTTCCAGTTAAGAAGGAACTTGTTGGTAGCGAGGATCCCCAATCCAGTGCGAGAGCTAGGGGTCCAGGTTGATCGAGTTAAGCTAGCTGACACCTTTTGGAATAGTTTAAGTTTGTAAAGTTTGTAATAATGTTTAATATTCAGTTGTAAGTTTGAATAGTTGGGATTTGGGCGTTTGTAATATAAGTATGTGTGTGTGGCTTGTGTACATACTTTAACCTGTTGCGATCTGTGGTAGTTGTTAAGTCGGGTCACTGCATATTATTATTATCTTTATTATTGTTATAAGCAGGTTATAAATAAGGTGTGTGTGTGTGGACCCCAAACTTCTGACCCGGGTTTGGAGGGTGCCGCACTTGATCCCAAGTTTATATACGATTTTGGTGATGCATGTTAATGTTTGATTCTTGGGTTGTGTTTTGTGGTTATAGCCGAATAGAGTATAGGTATAAAAGTGGTTGATTTAATTCCATTACCTTGCTAAATGAATGCATGTGTAATTTCTAGAAGTTATGTGATTTATGTGTGTGTTTTGGTTCGAATGAAATGATGAAAAAGGAAAGATTGAGTCATCTTGATATAAGGTTATATAAGTGATATGATAACTCAAGTATAGAGTTTGAAATACAAGGATTAAATTCTATATGCCGTATTTGCATCGTAATGCGTGATCCGAAGTCTATTTGGTGAAAGTATATGAGTTATGGTATAAACGTGTTGTGTGTTTATAATTGAGTATATATATACTCTTAGGGTATTACGATTAAGGGAAAATTTTAAGCGTTCTGGGAACGTCGAGTGAGAATCTAATTAGGGTTTAATTATTGAATTATAAATTCGGAGCGTGAAGGCATTCGGGCTAGGAAAGGGAAAGGTATACTAAATGGCAGTAGTTCAACTTCTGTAAAACAGGAAAGCGAATTCAGGAAAGTAACTCTACTTACTTGTGTAAATTGTTATAGAGAGGATATTGTTCATGCCATGTAGAGTATTGAACTTTTATAGTGATGTACCCCTGTTATTGATTCTTGAGATACCCTGTCATTGTCATTGTGAACTTGTTGTTGATAAGATTATTGTTCAAACCCTTTGGTAACCTTTTCTTATCTTGATCACCTATTAATACCTTGAATTCTTGTAAACCCTATAAGAACCTTTGCGAACCCCTTGTGTAATAATCCTTTATTCCTTTATAATCTTATTCATAATGATCCTTGAAACTGCTATGATTCCCTAACTTGTGTACCTTGTGATCATTTGATCAAGATCCCTAGAATTGAACTTTGTTTATCCTTGATTCATTTCTCTATCTTTGAATTCTTGAAATTGAACTTAAGAATGAGTTTCGACTTGAAATAGTCTGAATGATTTCATATTCTCGGTAATGATAAAATAAATTTAGTAAAACCTTTCTTTCCAACACAAGGTTTTCCAAATGAATTCCTGATGGATTGGATTGAGACGCAAGAGACTAGTGGGACTAGTCCAGTCATATAAAGAGGCTAGTGGGGCTAGTCCAGTTTAAGGCTGAAATTATGCCGTAGGTACCTTAAAGACCAGATGGAGGTCGGTACGGGCTGATCACCCGTATTATTATGAATTGAAAGTTAAAGTAGTCCAATCAAGGGTTCCATAATTATTTAAAGAGGAATTGAATTTTTATTCAAAATTTGATTCTTTGAAAATGAAATGGCTTATACTCTTTTGAAAAGAGTTGATTGTGATATTGATTAGCTTACAGCTTGTGAACCCTTATTTTTATTCTGTTAATATTATCAATCGTATAATTGATTTCCAATGATGAAAAGATTCTCGCTTTCCATTTGAAAGATCACTTGAGATCTTGTTATTGATTTGTGATGAATGTCAGCTTTCACCCTATCTTGAGCCTTGTTTCCTAAAATCCCAAAAATTTTCTTCGTAACCCTTTCATAGCCCAAAAGACAGAAATCTGCCACCTAGAGATGTTAAAGTAGAATGCCCTGAAAACAGTAATGGTATATTGTAGATTTTGTATCGTAGAACTGTTTATAGTTACTTTCTGAGTTTTATACTCGTATATTTTGCTTTGATCTAACCATGGCAGTTAAGCAAGAGGATGGCCAGGCTTAGGCGCACTGCTTGTAAGAGCGTACCTGGTGGTCCTTACCGTGTTGAGGGCTTCCAGATGCCAGAGCAGGTTGTACAAGTTATGAGTGAGCAAGCGCTTAGCCAGAAAGTTGTAAAAATACAATGGGTTATCTGTCGGTTCCAAGTCGGAATCGATTATGTAAACTTGGTTTTATTTTGGGGTTGTAAATTATATTTTACGGTTGGTAGTTGTAATCTTGTCTCAAACTTTATCCTTTTTGATCCTATTAGTAGTTAATCGGGGATTATGTTTATTTAATTCATAGATTAAAGGTGTGTGGGTCCTCATTTCCTAACCCCGAGATTGAGGGCATCACACTATATCTCTAAGTACGTGACTTAGAAATGAAATTATGATAATAGTATTAATATTCCTAAAGGTCCCTAGTCGAGTATTATTATTAATGGATAATAATAATGCATTAAGACTGGTGTGTTTATTGACTGATGATCACATCTCATTGATCATATGTATTAGTGATACTAAAGTCAAAGACACAGGCAGATGTATATGTACATGGTGCTGGACAGACCCGATGTGAGTTTCTACATGTCTGTTGTGTCATAAGTAATTATCACCGTGATAATGATGTAATGATCCTTAGACCTCAAGTCATTATATTTCTATACGAGAATTAATACATTGATTCCATTAAAAGTTATCCTTGACCGGGTAATGATAAAAGTGGACATTGGGTATATTATGAATCGTATGAGAAATATGAATGATCTAAATGAGATTTAACCCTCCTATTTTAGGTAATAATATTATTGGCCTCTTGTGTGAGCTAGACTACGAAATGTGTGGCCACGCTCAAATGTTGATTTGATATGATAGTCTACTCATTGATCAATGAAACCTGGATTAAATATTGATGAGGATGACACATTATGTTGGGTCCCAATGTGTTTGTAGAAGGGGGGGTTGAATACAAACAGTACCGAATAATCGAATTAAATGCGGAATAAAAAATGTGAAACAAAATTCAAGTTAAATAAAAATATTATTAAACTTGAAAGGTGTTACAACAACTGTATCGATTACAAGGAATTAATCTCAAATTAATTATCACAAATCTAGAATAAATTCGACATGAACTTTTTCTATTTTTGTAATAAAAAAGATTCAAATGCTAAACGCAATTTGAGATTAAGTTCTAGGGATTTTGATCCGCTAGATTGATACACAAGAGCAAGATAAAGATTTCTAGTGGATTGGATTTAACTTTACAATCTAGAAATTTAATCTTGAAGTATGCAGATGAAAAGATGAAATATTTCTTCTTGATTTTCTTTTCTGCCTTGTTTCTTGACTTCTATGTTCTTAATTATAAGTTGCTGCTTCTCTGCTTCTTTTTAAATCAGCAAACGAATAGAATTGACTTGGCATGACAATCCTATAGCTGGCAAGACTTTCGGTGAGACAATTGAATGAACTAGCAAGACAATCTGAATGAACTAGCAAGACAATCATCCTCCTAGAGTAACTTTCGGTGAGACAATTGACAATGGCCTAGCATGACAATCGGTATGACAATCCTGATTGTCATGCTAGTTCATTTTCAATTGTCTTGCTGATTTAATGCTTGAATTTAATCCAATTAAACTTCTGAAAATTCCTAAAATTCCTAGAATTAATTCAGAATTAATTAATCAATTAATTCAATTAATAAATAAATTATTCTTTGCAGATATAATTTATTTTCTTAATTAAATTAGATGAATTAATTAATTAATAGAGAATTAATTCTAGTCTTGAGCAGCAACCATTCTTCTGCAAATCTTCTGAAAATCACTGAAAATTATGAATCAATTCCACCACTTCAACGTTGACACTCGATGTACTGTCTGGTTCATGAGTGACTAACTTCCATGACGTTTCTTCATGTCTTGACTCTGACACTTTGATTTTCTTCAGATTAAATCCTTGTAATTAATTGATACTCTGACGAGATCTCTGTCACTTGATTGTCACTTGATTAAATCCACGATCTTGATTTATATCACTGAGGCATGATCAACTTCTTGAACTTCTTCCAGTGAATTACCTCCTCAAGTCTGTAGATGAACCTTGTTTCTGAATCCTTTGACAGATATTATTTTGCGAGATCTCTCTGACGGTCAATCCACTATTTACTTATTACATTCTTATTTGAGTTGAGTTGAATCCTCGAATATACAAATAGGCTATGACATATGACTTACACATTACATGCCTCTACTTTAATCTATAATATGTGGATAAAGGGATTATATTATATTGTACATTATTCACGAAAGGTTTAATCGATCACTGATTCAATTATTATTACTTGGGTAGCAATGATGTATTACTAGATGCCGCTCATTGTTTACGATTTTAAATTAGATTTAAAATTCGTTGCCAACGTAATAATAACCTATAGAGTCACACGCAAAGAATGCTTGAAGGATTATTTAAGTTAAATTGGATTTAAATTAAATTAAAGTAATTTGAATTATTTATAATATTAATTAAGTTTGATTTAATTAATTAGATAAATAATGATATTCAAATTTACTAATATTAATTATAAAATTTATTTTTTAAATAATTAAGTGAGACTTAATTATTATACAAATAGGAATTTCGAGTTAATAATAACTCCTAATTAGTTAAGAGTTATAATTATTTTTCAACTCTCTATATAATATCTCTTATGTGGCTGATTTTGCAAGCAAGACTTTTAAAAAAACCCTAGCCACCAAGAGAGAAGATGGAGAGAGCAAGAAGAAACGAGTTTGTGCTAGTACTTATCCAATCCTTGAGTTCAAGCATTCATGTGGATGCTTGAACTCAAGGATTGGATAAGTGGATCCATGAGTCTTGCAGTTGATTACCCTGTTTGACATTACATTATCAATGGCACTATGCAGTAAGTGTCGTACCTTAGCATCCTTAGCAATTGATGCTATATCTTCAGCAGTATAATCACTCTTCTCCTTTGGTACGGTGTTTGCTGCTTCACCTGCAACTGCAACAGCGAGCTTGGTTGGTTTGTGAGGCCCTTCCTTGATTCTATCAAGATATTCTGGATCTGTTGCTTTCAGGAATTTGGTCATCCTCACCTTCCATATGGGATATTCAGATGGTCATAGTATGGGAACTCTGATGGTCTCATACCGACTCTGAATTTGTGTCTTTGGTGGTTCTTCAGTCTTGGTAGGCTTAGTTGGAGTTTCTGTGTCAGACATGATTATGTTTGGATCTTTAACTGTATGTGTGTTAACAGATTGGCTCTGATACCACTTGTTAGGTCACACACACTGTAGAGGGGGTGAATACAGTGTAAAATATAATCAAATCGAACTTTAATATCTTAAGTAACAGAAAACAAACTTTATTGAAACAATAAATTCTGTTACAGTATGGAACTGTTACCTCTCAGTGATGAACAAATATCACGAGAGCTGCTAGGGTTACAATGAATAATCTTCTTGAATATAACAACACTTATAGTGTAAACCCTATGTCTGTGTTTATATATTACACAGTTACAAGATAATCGCTAATTGATATGGAATATAATTCTGCTTCCTAAAATATATCAATCAGATATCTTTTCTTCCAAGTATTCCATTCTTCACGAAACTCCTTCTTCATGCATATCTCTTCTTATGTTTATCTCGATCTTCTTTCCTTTAATCAGCTATTGTCCTTATCTGATCATCCTTCAGCACTTAAGTTCTGATATCCAACTTCTGATGATTATCTCCTGATAATATAAGTACTGATATCCTTAAGTCCTGACTTCCAGTATAAGTACTGATTCCCAATTAAGTACTGATTTATCCTGTTAAGTAAGATCTGAAAACTAAACATAAATCATATTAGCCATGACATTATCAAATATATCTAACAATCTCCCCCAGCTTGTAAATTAGCATAATATACAAGTTTAACAGATATTTGATGATGTCAAAAACATTAAGTATAAATGCATGAGAATTAGACTAGATAACTACAACTTACAGTCCTTAAAGCTTTACCAATATTTAACTTCTGATAACAACTTCAGTCTGTACAAATATCAGAATTTAAGCAGTTGTAGATCTTCGACTTGGCTTCATCTTCTGTTCTCTCTGATGTCAGGAGTTGTTCTGAGATAGTTCTTCAACAAACATCTCTCAGCATATCTAAGTTCATCAATCATCCTCCTTTTAGCATCTTTAAGCTCTGCAGTATCTTCACCAATTTGAAAGATTGCAGCCCTGAGATCATTAATCTTTACTTTTCTTATATCCTGATCCAGTCTGATCAAATAAGCTTTATCAGACTCAAGATTGAATTCCACAGCCCTGTAACCTAGAAAGGTAGTTACAATTTTAGCAGTGTTGGGCTTCATTTCAACTATATCACCCTTGTGATCTCTGTACTTTGGAACATATGTGCTGTCAGACTTAACAGAATAAAGCCTTTTTCTGTCTCTGAATCTGATCCTTCAAATAGTTTGCAGCAGTTCCTGTCAATCTGTCATCCACTTGAAGTAAGAATAGTACATGCTCCAATTCTTCAAAATACTTCAATGGAATGGCATTTTTCCTTATATGATAAACCCTACCATTTATCATGAAGTACAACAAGATGTGTTCTTTCAAGTAGGTATGGTAAACCATTTGTACAGATTCCAGTTGATTCAATCTCTCAGGAGTTGCTCCAATACCTGGTTCACTCAAGGAAGTTGAATCATTGGTAGTGTTCTGTATTCTTCTTTCATCAGCACTTCCCAATCCAGTTTTATCTCTTGCTTCCTTTCCAGTAACTACTCTTGCTTCAAAACCACTTGCAGCAGTCTTCAAAGGTTGAGTCTGTTTTGCTTTAGTGAATCCTGGTAGGAGTGTCTTTGGTCTAACTTCTGATATCAAGTTAACTTGAGCTGTGTCAGAAGTTACTTGCTTCTTTGAAATATCAGAACTTACTTTATCTTGACTCTGAACAACTTGAGCCATGTCAGAGGTTGTTTTAAGAACTTTTCTTGAAGTCAGAGCAATATCATCCTTTTCATCAGTGATTTCTTCATTCTCAGGAGGCACATAAACCTTGATAGGTTCACCAACCTTTTCTTTACCCTTGGATCTTGGATCTATCTGCGATTGTGATTTAGCCAATGTTGCTTCATTATGTGTCCTTTCTTTGATCACAATGCCTTTGGGTTTTGGAAGTGGCTTTTTACCAGAAGCTTCAGATTTAGATGGGACTTTCTCTGATTTAAGTCTGGCTTCTTCTTCCATTAAACTCTCCCAGTCCATTACTGGATTTTCCTGAAGAAATAACTATATTGACATTTCCTCATCAAGATCTAAAAGTTCATCAGAACTTATCCTTTTACCAGTAGCCGAACTTATTCTTTTCCCAGTATCAGAACTTGTCATGTGACTTGTGATTTCAGCTTTTCTTGATGTGAAACCTCTACCTTGACTATGACCTCTACCCATTCCAGAGCGTCCTTGATCATCCTTTTCAGTATCCTTCCCTTTCAGTGTCTTGTCAGTCTTGTATTTGGACTTAATTACTTTCTCCCCCTTTTTGGCATCAGCAGGAAGTAAAAGAGAGACAAGCAATTCCACTGAGGCTTGGATTTCAGTAAGTTGAGATTGCTGAGAAGCTTGATTTCTCAGAATATCATTAATCTGAGCTTGTTGTTTCTCTTGAGTCTTCTCAATATAAGCAATCCTGTCAAAGGTAGGTTGGAAGAACTTTTTCTTATCAATCTTTTGAACTTGTTCCTGTTTGATAAATTCTTCCTGAATCTTGTGTAGCTCTGCATGAGTAGTTGAATGAAGACCTTGTAGATGTTTAGTACTCAATGCAGTGACTCTAAGCTGGGTTTTGAAATCATCAGAATTTAACATTTCAGAAGCTTTAGTCAAGTGCTCAGCAAGATGCTTTTCAGTTGGAACACAGGAGACTGAGTTCCATTCCTTAGTCCACTTCTGTCCTGCAGGAGTTTCACTCCAAGGCACTGGTGCTTCTCTGGTCAAACTTCTTAACAAGTTCAGACTTAAGAGTAGTTTGTTGAGGAGTATGTCCTGAAGGACCTGCTGCATCAGCATCTGCATTTGGAGCAGCATCACCAGTATCTCCAGCCTTTGTAGCATCAGAACTTACAGAATCAGTATCTTCTGATAAAACAACAGTGTGAGTAGCAATGGAGGCTTCAGCATCCTCTAATTACTGATCTGGTTCTAAGTTCTGATCAGCAGCCATATCCTGATGCTCACCTAAATTCTGATCATCAGCATCTAGATGCAGAGAAGGTGTAGTAGATAACTCTGGAGTTTGAACAGCATCAGTAACATGTGTTGTTAATGGATTATTTGCTGTTGGAGCTTCTAATGGAATTACTTCAGGTACAACCAAGTTTTGAACATCAATATCAGCACTTGTGCCTGGATCAACATGAGATACAGATGGTGTGTTGGCCTTTTCAGAAACAGCTTCCTGAGATGGAGTTGATGGAGAAGAAGTGACTTTAGCAAATTCCTTTTCTTGTGAGATCAGAGATTCCTGATCCCCTTCCTTAGCTGCTTCCTCTTCATCATCTGAAACTGGCCTATTTGCCCTCTGTTTCTTGTATCTCTTTGCAGATTCGGATTTCTTGGGAGTTTCAGGAACAGTCATTCTTCTAAGCCTCTTGAGAAGCCTAGATCCCCCAATTCCAGAATCCTTCTGAGAAGTCTCTTTCTCAGCTTCATCAATAACAGGTTCTGAAGAAGGAACCTGTTCCTCAGTATCAGATTCATCTCTCAAAGCAATCTTTCTTTTCTTTTGAGGTGTTTGAGGAACAGTCTTTGCCCTCTTAGGTTTGGAAGATGAAGGCTTCATAGTAGGTACTGAGGAATGAGATTCTGATGGTTGAACATCAGGATAGAGTGCAGTGTACTTAACAGGGTCATAGGTGATTAAGGCTTGTTTGACAGATAGAGGTATTAAGAGGGGTCTTAACACAGCCTTCTTATTATCAGTAGATAATAAATCAGTAAAAGCTCTTTTAGCTAGTCTGAAGGATGGAATTAAATCACCAAAACTTTGGGGCTGATTACAACAGAACCTATGAATAAGCTTACAAAATCTGGCAAAATATACAGTATTTCGATCTTCTGTCATCCTATCCCCAATAAAACCTAAGACAGCACTTGCATAATAAAAATCAGTGTGATTTATAAGAGCATACCCGATTTGTTGGCTGAATATGGGAATTGCATCGAAATTTAAGCATTTGTTAGCAAAAGCCTTGGTAATGCAGTCAAAGAAGAAACTCCATTCCCTCCTTATGAAAGTTCTCTTCAACTTGCCAAGCTTTGTCAATGTTCCCTCATATCCTATACTGGCCATCATGTTCTGAAGAATTGGTTCGTCAACAGTAGAATAAACACAGTTCTTAGGTAGCTGCAGTGCTTGTCGAACCGTAGACAAAGTCACAACATACTCATTTTCCCCTAATGAAAAGATAATACTCGGGGACCCTTGAGCACCACCATCATCATATACTTCACTCCTCCAGAACTCCAGTACTTGAACTCCAGAGACTGATTCAGGCTCAGTTAGAGCGTACCCAATATCAGAACTAGTGAGAAAATCCTGAATGAAATGAAGTTCAAAGGGTGCCTCTGACGTGTTAAGTATAGCAGAGAAGTTATTAGGAACAAACTTTGCTCCATGGAAAATTATGTCCTTGGGTGCCATTGAAATTTAAGAGAAATGCGGTTGCCTGTATTGTGTTTGAGAAAATGTCTATATGAAAAATCGTCAGTAGATGAGAAAGAAGAAAAGTAAAGAGAGAGAGATAAAAGAGAAAAGTAAATAAAAGATTTGACAATCTTTTCTCTCTGTTACTTATACACAAAAAGTAACCGTTGGGACACCTGGTGTAACACCCCAAATCCGGGGTCAAGATTTGGTGTCACTAAACAATCCTTACATAGAATAAAGAAATAAATAAATAACCCCTTGAATCCGGATCGTTTACAGGTTATGGTATGAAACAAGAATGTAATCTTCTACAACTTACAACAACTAAAATACAATTGTAAATACCTCTGAACTAATGCTCGAATCATATTCTTCTAACTTCTTCAACCTCTCGCAGCGGAGATTTCTCGAACTTCTGCTGTCTATCTAAGCTATTAATTTTTATCCTTATCTGTTTCTGGCAGAAATAAGAATTGACAAAGCAAGAGTGAGCCAAAAATGCCCAGCATGTATATAATTTGAGTTTCAAACATTAATTTCAAAGAAAACTTCCAGACAAAATCTCTGAAATATTTTGAAGGGCGAAACACAAAATCATTTAAAGGATATACCTCGTTATCTTAAAAATCAATTTGATTTGCATTGCTATGAATCACATAGGACATAATGACATTTTTGTAAGAGCTTTAGAGATCGTGTTTTCAAAATAGCTTCTGCTATCATTTCATAATTGAGCAATGAATGCAATAACTATTCATAAAACGACGTTCAAGAAATTCCTAATTATTCAGTATCCATCATTATCGACTAAGTTTCCATAGACTTAGCCTGCTAAACCAGCCTGATAAGGACGGGTTGAATAATTAAGAAGATCTCAATTCATTCAAGATCCTAACTATCACTGAGCAACTAATGCTGCAGCAACAATCTGAACCTCGAATATATTTAGAAACATTGTAATTTCCCGAAACTGAGTGCTAAGAAAGAATAACTTTAAACCATAATCACATTTTATTTCAAGAGGGAATGCCATTAATGGCGAATAACAATAAATTGGACTGGACACTAGAAACCAACATATGCACTATAACCTGCTGATCAGTCAGGAGATAGTGCGGATCTATACCCAACTGCATAGACCCAACCAACATATGGGGCACCCAGGCAACTATGGCCTAATAATTAATGGTCTGGGTAAAACCCAGCCTGTATAGTAACAATCCAGCCCGTAGAGTATTTTGATATCAAATCATTTTGATTTCAAAACATCCCAAATTAGGGTTCGCAAATAACCCGAACGAATGGGTATTTGCTCAAGAGAGCAATTGAATTATAGGAACAAGAATAAATGAACAAGCATAATATGAGTAATTGCAGCGAAATGGAAAACATTTAACTATTCTGAACTTAGAATAGTAGTGAATAATATTTGCAGTATTTAAAAGAAATTCAAGAGTACTTGCAGTATTTTAAAAGAAAAATCCAGAATACTTGCCTCAATAAGCTTTAACCGTTATTACTGGTTGACTTTGGTTCGACTTTGACCGTTTGGCTTTATCGTCCACCTACTATCCTATTCTCGATACGATCCCAACATTCAGACCCTTTAGTTGGAACTTCATTGATCTCGACGTCTAATCACTAGATCGTTCCTAGTCCGATGTCACGTCTTGGGTCTTCTGTCTAAACCTACAGGGTTAAAATACCCTAATTCAGATAACCGCTTAAGCTTAACATCAAATCGTTATCCTATTCTACCCATACAATTTCATATCTGAATTCATATTTATATGTATTATCGAAATACACATAGCAATTATGGTTCACATCTTCGAAAATCGGTTCGGTATTTAATTTCGGAAAATACGTATATTTATCATTTTGAAAAATAAGGTAATCGATTATTCTCGAAATATCTTATCACGTTACGTAAATAGGTTTCATAAAGTTCAATCATATCCTCGTTCGACGTTTCCGATAATTACAGGTTACGTTCCCGTATTTTTGGAATTAATTTCCCGAAAATTGGGCAGCGATTCCTCTATTTATCGGCCTACCCGTCGAATTATTTCGACGTCAAATCACAACCACAACACAATCCACAATCCAATAAACAATCCCAACCACCGATATGAATTCAATTATTATGTATTGTTATTTGTATTTTATTTTTCATTTCAAAATTTATTTCACAAACTAATTTTAATTTTTATTTAGTTATAATTTAAGACTCAGACTAAAATCATCACGGTCCACCGTCGGCTCGCCGAAGCTCATCGCCGATGGCGATAAAATTCGCGGGTTTCCGTTTATTACGGACATCCGACACGAATTACATCGATTAATTATTAAGAACTTTCCATATGAATTTATTTTATTTCACGAATCCTTAATCAATAAATTCCTGCGAAAACAATATTAAAATAATTAAAAATCTCAACCATACAAACACGGCACAACGTGTGGAGCAGAGAAACAACAACAAGCCGGAACAGCAGCCGGCTAACCGGCCGGAAAACGCAGCACAGAACACAACCATTGCCACATACACACAACCGACTCACACACGCACACACACACCCACACGACTCACACACGCGCCACCATACCTCTCGGAGATTTCCGAGAGGCGGCAACACGAAGAACAACACAGCACAACACACAAATGATTACACATATATACTCACGTATATATATATACAAACATGTACCGAATGGAAATACCGAAGCAATCGCCGGAAAGAAACCATAAAAAGGACCGAATCGGCCTCAATCGGAGCAACAGGGAACAGGGAAAAACGAAGACAGAGGAAGGAGAGATTAAAGAGTGAGAGAGGAACAGAGAGAGAAAAGAGAGAATTGAGAGAGAGAAGAGAGTTGAGAGAGGTCGAGCAGAGAGAGATTGATGAAGGAGGCGGTGCTATGAAATAACAGGGGAGAAATCAATTGATAAGAATAAAACCCTAGCCTGATTACTAACCCGAAAAACTGAATTTTGTATCGCAATTTATCGATTCAACGAGTATTAAACGGGTAAAATAACCCGAGAATCTATCTGAACATATTTTTCAAAATTCTCGAAATAATTAAAAGTTAATAGAATCGACATTTCCATATTATTATTTTTTTGAAGCATTTCCGAATTAATTACTGATTTTATAATTTAATGAAATCAGAAAATCATTTAAAACTAAATAGTTAATAAAATATTGATTTCTAAATTTTATAAACCCCTAAAAATAATAAATAAGATTATAGAACCATAAAATTAATTTTAGAAATAATTTTAACATTTTTAAGAATCAATAAAATCACTTTAAAATGAATTAAATGCATACAACTCGGTAATTAATAAAAAAATTAATCTTCACGTCCAACAAATCACAAACAATTAATAATACATCAATACGTAGCTGACAGACCCATCACATCTTTTATTTATTTAAGAATTTGCTAATTACATTCACAGATCGGTTCCGAAAATAGGTTACTTAGCCGCTAAGTAACTGAAAAGTCGATACGATTTTAATACCAAATTTGGATAATCATCAAAACAGAGCTTCCTATAAAATTCTTTATATGAAATTAAGGTAATAATGTCTCGCCTTTTGAGAGTATGGGTTCTTATCGATATATAAAATGGTTTGCGTATCAAAAATTTCACATCGGGACTCGTACCGGTCAAACCGTACCCCGGATCGAGAAAGTCAAAATACGGAAAGTGTTCAGAATTATCAGATTAGGTTAGGAAAGAGTTTTCGGAAGAGTTTCGGGTTGTAAAAATGCAAAAACGACTAAAGTGGGACAATTTCTGATTCTAAAAAGTAATTTTATAATTATGTAAAAATAATCATTGTTAATTCTATAAATTCTTATAAAATCATATGATTATCCAAAAATTACCAGAAAAATATCAAAATTATCTAGATTTAATTCTGGATAATTAAAAATTAAATTATTCACATTTTCATCAGAAATAAACATCCAAATATTAATATCAATTATCAAATAATTCACCAAAATTCACATAAACTCACATAATAGTTATTTATTGATAAAAATAAATACATAATATTTCCCGGGCGTTACACCTGGAAGACATGCATTTAAAAGTAGTGGAGCATACCTTAATAACTGTCATACATAGATAAGGCAAGAAGTAATGGGCACGGTAAATAAGCAATAATTACCACCCACTTGCAGTTTTTCAAGGAAAAACCGTTCCACTTACCCAGATATTCCATTAATCAAGGTGAATCAGTTTTAATGCAAAAGTGAAACTGTTCCCACTTATTCAAATTATTTTTCACTGCAACATTAATATTCTGAAAATAAATCAAGTGAAAATAACCAAGATAAATCAGATGAGTAAGTACTGATAAAGGAAAATCAGAACTTAAATTAACACAGTATTTATATGGTCATCAGAATATGAATATGTAACAGGATTTAACAATGCATTAAAATATCTCAGAGACAAAATCTTGAAACAAAAACAAATTTCATTAATATATCAAGAGAATACATTTATAAAATTGAAATTACATCAGTACTTGTACAAGATTTCCCTAAGCTGCTAAACCTAACATCAACAGCCTTAGTCCTAGCTCAAGAAGCAGGGCAAGGTTGATGATGAAGAAAAATAGGAAGAAGAAAATAAATCATTTCTTCTTCCTACTCTCGATAAACAGAATGGCGAGTCGAATGATTCGCTCTTGCTGGCGGAGAGCTTCCAGCCTTTCCTCCTCCAATCGCTCCAGATGGTGATGGTAATCCATATAGAAGAACAGGAAGTGGGTGAGTACCTCCTGTGGGACAGAGTCCCATATCTCATCAGGAATGGCAGTGACGTGCCATTCCTGCTGCCATTCGGCACAGCTTAGCTCCATATTGAAGGTTTCGTAGTTCAAAAACATGTTGTATCTGACTATGGTGTTTTTGATAGAAAAAGTATGAAGGTAAGTTTGTGAGAAAAGATTTGATGGGAAGATTTATATGAAGTGGTTGCTTATATAGGCAGGAGAAGGCCAGAAGACGCAAAGAATTTAATGTTGACAGGTAGAATTAATTCTACCTCGTCTCCCCAGACTTGGAAAAAGAAAAACATTCATTGGAAAGAGAAAACATGGTTTAATGCGCACAAGAAGCAAGTAAAAGTTGACTGTTCAAGTACGAATAACACTAACCCTAACCATAGTGACTATTAATCTTCCACTTCATTATATTTTAGTTTGAACCGAGACTGTTATTTAATTTTATCCACAAATAAGTCAAGTAAAGGATTAGACTTTAATATCAGAACTTAGACTTATATCAGAACTTAACAGTCATCAGAACATAATTTCTTAACTCGAAAAAGGAATGCCTATCTTAGTAAGTCCTCATACAAGTTCTGATTTATATTCTTCAGAACTTAATCATCAGAACATGCAACCAGAATTTGCCCTCAGAATTTGTGCAATGTGACACAATGACTGTTCCTCTAAAACAACATAGATCACCACAGTAATTTTCTTCATTCATATGGAGTGATTAGTGTGTGCATTAAGCTAAATGTCAGACAAAGAGTAAAGTCTGATTCACTTCAGTACATCTTAGAAATAAGGCATAACTAAAACTTTGCTAAAGAGTTGTCATTATTCTGAAACCTACTGTTGAATGAGTTCATGCTTGAGTCCACCTCAACTATTTTGTGCTAATTTTATGCATCTTTTTAAATTCCATTTCACAGTGGCTTCTCAGTGTAAGTGAGTCACGACTGCTTATCAGAATTTATGCTATTATCAGAGTATTTCTCCAGTAATCATAAAGTGTGAAAAGTCACCAAGAAAATATTTTGCTTTTCTAATGCATATTTACTTAATACCAGCAATGCACTTGAATCGTCCCTTACACATTTTTACTCTAGATCTCAAAGGAGTACCTGATTTTATTCTTTGATCCTTTTGCTTTTTCTTTTGATAAGTGAGGTTTATCAGTACTTAGTGCATTCAGCAGATTTACTAGTATCAGAACTTAACAGATGAGTAGCATTATTCTAGTTTGTGACTTAGTAATAAGATAGACAAAGTAAACTTAACTAAGCTCAATTATCAGAATTTGCTTGTGTCATTAGATGTCCACGGAAATAATTACTTCTTACATGGGATCCTTTATTTATTGAAGACTACTAGGTCAGCATCTAGCACAGTTATCCTCATAGGATTGAATAGTTACTTAAACAGACATATCATTTATCAGAGTTTAGAAACATATATCAGACAACAGTCAGTACTTAAACACATTTGTCAATTAAGCACAGAATACACAAAGAGATTAAATTCTATAAATACTGATCATAAAGTCTGATATAACAGAACAAAACTAAGCAGATTTAGAGAAAGAACCTGAAACCATTCCAAGTTCATTTACCAATCTTATAAAAGTGGCTTCACACAATGGTTTTGTGAAGATATCTGCTAGTTGTTGATCTGTTGGAACAAAGCGCAATTCCACTGTACCTTCATCCACATGTTCCCTTATGAAGTGGTACCTGATACTGATGTGCTTTGTCATAGAGTGTTGAACTGGATTACCTGTCATAGCAATAGCACTTTGATTATCACAGTAAATAGGGATTTTGAAATATGTTAACCCATAATCCAGTAACTGATTCTTCATCCAAAGAATCTGTGCACAACAGCTTCCTGCAGCAATATACTCTGCTTCTGCAGTTGATGTAGAAATTGACTTTTATTTCTTGCTGAACTAAGAAACCAATATGCCTCCAAGAAATTGGCAGCTTCCACTTGTGCTTTTCCAGTCAATTTTGCAACCTGCAAAATCTGCATCTGAGTAACCTATTAGTTTAAAATCTGATTCTCTAGGATACCACAATCCCAGATCAGTTGTTCCTTTAAGATACTTGAAAATTCTTTTCACAGCTGTTAAGTGAGGTTCTCTTGGATCTGCTTGAAATCTTGCACAAAGACAGGTAGTATACATGATATCAGGTCTACTAGCAGTTAGATAGAGTAGAGAGCCAATCATACCTCTGTAATCAGTAACATCTACTGATTTACCAGTATCCTTATCCAGTTTTGTTGTAGTGGCCATGGGAGTGGATGCACTTGAACAATCTTGCATTCCAAATTTCTTCAGCAAGTTTCTGGTGTACTTAGTTTGACAAATAAAAGTGCCTTCTTCATTCTGTTTGACTTAAAGGCCCAGAAAATAGCTAAGTTCCCCCATCATACTCATCTGATACCTTGACTGCATCAGTTTGGCAAACTTCTTGCAAAGTCTG
Source organism: Apium graveolens (assembly GCF_009905375.1). Lineage (NCBI taxonomy): Eukaryota > Viridiplantae > Streptophyta > Magnoliopsida > Apiales > Apiaceae > Apium > Apium graveolens. Next base: position 93,202,585 of record NC_133654.1, read on the forward strand.
TCATTTGTAGACCCAAAAATGATATCATCAACATAAATCTGGACCAGAAGTAAGTCCTTTCCATGGTTGAGGTAGAACAGTATTTTGTCTATTGTTCCTCTGTTGAATCCACTTTCCAGAAGAAACTGAGCTAAAGTCTCATACCATGCTCTAGGAGCTTGCTTGAGTCCATAAAGTGCTTTATCAAGCCTATAGACATAATCTGGATGTTTGGAGTCTACAAAGCCTGGAGGTTGTTCAACATATACTTCCTCCTCCAATTCTCCATTGAGAAAAGCACTTTTCACATCCATTTGAAAGACAGTAAACTTTTTGTGAGCAGCATAAGCCAAAAATATCCTTATGGCTTCTAACCTAGCAACTGGTGCAAATGTTTCATCATAATCAATTCCTTCCTATTGAGAATATCCTTTTGCAACCAGCCTTGCCTTATTCCTTATAATTATGCCATCACTGTCAGTTTTGTTTCTGAATACCCACTTTCTACCAACAACAGATCTATTCTTTGGTCTTGGCACTAGGGTCCAGACTTTGTTTCTTTCAAATTCATTTAACTCTTCCTGCATTGCTTGCACCCAATCAGCATCTTGAAGAGCTTCTTCCACTTTCTTTGGCTCATTCTGAGAGAGAAAAGAATTGTAAAGACATTCATTTGAAGCACCTGTTCTAGTTTTGACACCTGCATCAGGATTTCCAATTATCAAATCAGGTGTATGTGATTTAGTCCACTTCCTTGCAGATGGAAGGTTTTCTCTAGAACTGGATGCTCCCCCATGATTCATGCTGTCTTCATTTTCATTTTCTGATGCTCCCCCTGAAACTATGCTCTCTGAGTTGGATTCTTCAGAATTTAGATTTTCAGCACTATCAGAACTTGGCTTATCAGAACTTGACGAATCAGAACTTGAAGAGCCAAATGTATGTTCTGATGTTTCTTGAGATGTGGTAAGATCTTGCGTATGCTCCCCCTGCATAGGTGCATCTTCCTTTGGCGTAGTCACCACAGTTTCAATAACATCAGAGTTTAATCCATCGGAGTTTACAGTATCAGGACTTAGACTGTCAGGATTTTCAGTATCAGAATTTGAGTCTTCATTTTCAAATCTCAGCTGATCATGGTCAATAAAATCTTCAAGACCAGTAATCTTCTTGTCATCAAAAGAGACATTGATAGATTCCATGACCACTTTTGTTCTCAAATTATAGACTCTGAAGGCTTTTGTAGAAAGTGGATATCCAACAAATATTCCTTCATCAGCTTTTAGATCAAACTTGGATAGCTGTTCAGGATGAGTCTTGAGAACAAAACACTTGCATCCAAATACATGAAAGTACTTCAGATTTGGCTTCTTATTCTTCACCATCTCATATGGTGTTTTTCCTTGCTTGTTAATGAGTGTTGCATTTTGAGTAAAACAAGTTGTGGTGCCCTCCAAACCCGGGTCAGAAGTTTGGGGTCCACACACACAGCTTAATTATAACCTGCTTATAACAATAATAAAGATAATAATAATATATGCAGTGACCCTACTTACCAACCACCACGGACCGCAACAGGTTAAAGTATGCACACAAGCCAAACACACTAATATATTACAAACCGTTCAAATCCCAACTATTTCAAACTCAAACTGAGTATTAAACATTATTACAAACTTTTAGAAACTTAAATTATTCCAAAAGAAGCCTACTAGCTCCGCTTTCTCAACCTGAACCCCTAGCTCTCGCGCTGGACTGGGGATCCTCTTTACCAATTGGTTCTTTTTTAACTGGAAAGAATATAAACAACATCGCACAAATGAGCTAACTAGCTCAGCAAGTCATAATGACAAAACTGAGAATAATGATCATCAGATGAATATGGTTATGATATCAAGTGAACAATGGATTATGATTTAGAATTGGATATTATACTTTTAATTTAAAAACCAAGATTAGGCTGCTGATCAGTCACGCACTAACCCCGAGCAAGGCACACAGCATTGCTCTAACTACTGGATCCAAGGCTCACATTGGCCTAACTTAACCATTATATGGTCTGACCATGAATCTGGTCCACAATTTTATAAAAACAATCCAATTCTAACATAATAACAGAATATGTAATATAAACAATAACCGAAATCATTAACAACAATAAATATTTAACAATGAAAGGGTTTCAATTCTTGTAAGGATCAATAAGGCAATTTAAAAGCTTCGATGCTGGGTAATGAAAGAATTGGATAATAAAGGAATCAACGTTTCAAGGTTTCAAGGATTTAGTCTTTCCAAGTATAAGATACCATGGGTTGAGTATATAATAGTTCATTTCAGTGTTTGGTATTTAGTTTGTATGTATTTGTGGAGTAGTATCGTGAATTTGTGGTTCTTGTTTGGGTATACAATAATCAATGGATTAGAAAGAATATGATTCATGGCTCAAGAATAATAACTGAAATTAGGATTTAGGTTTCTGTGCTTCAAAGCACTTGCAATATCACAGGATTATCAAGTACTACAATATCTCGAGAAAGTTCAGAACACTTGCCTGATATTAGCTTACTACACTGCACTCGTTTCCAATCACAACCGTCTTACCTTTCAACTATCTGTTTCCCTTTCTTACGTCTTGCCTCTTCTGCTCACACATCATAAGCATCTATCAATAATTTACTCATGGAATTCTATTCAACACATACTTCTATCTACCCTTCGTTTTACCCAAATCCGATTGACGGATTGAAAGTTATGCAATAATCAAGTAAACACCGAATATATAGTCCGATAGTCAATTAACAAGTCACATATAGCACATAATACATCACGTAATCAATGATATATTATTTATAAAGAAATCTCGGGTCATAAATAGGCTTTCTGGTATTTAAAATGATTTTTAAAACATTTTTCGGAATTAAAACGGGTCGTTGGATCAATTTCGGGTTAATAAACAGGGTTCGGTTGGCCCATTCTGGCTCCGAAATAATTTTAGTATAATTCTCGAGCCTTGGAAATAATTTAGAATAATATTTTAAAGCTCGAAACTATTTTTCAGAATTTTTAAATCATTTTTAAATAATTAAATCTAATTAAATAATTAATTAAAATCAATTAATAATTAATTAAATCAATTAATCAATTAATTTTCGAATCAATTGACCAATTAATCAATTATAAATTAACTGAAATTAATTAACTAATTAATTTAGATTTATTTGTGAATTAAAAATAATTTTCAGAATTAAAATAATAATTTTTAGAATTTTCAAAATTTAAAAATGAATTTTTATAATAAAAATAAATAGGAAATATGATTTTTAAACATTTTATAAACAGGAATCCTAAATTTGTAAAGTCTGGAAACTTCAGGGACCTAACTGCATCGTTTTCAAAAGTTGGGTTACTAAACTGTAATTTTCCAGCCCTTCGCCGGAAAATAGTCGGGTTCGCCGGAGAACACGTTCCCGGCGTCCTCACCCCACCAACACCTCCGGATCACATCTACACAACACCAGGAACACAACTATGCAATCAATTCATCCTAACAATCCCTGAGTTGGCCGGAATTTGGCCGTGAAGTTTTCCAGTTTCCGGCGAACATCGGAAAACTTCAAAACACAACTCCCTTCTCTACAGACCTCGTTGGTTCATGAAACTTATACGACTAGATTGCAAATTTCACAGAGAATACAACCCACTATAACACAACATCAATCTATCATAGAATAAGAAACCCCCAAATTTCAATTAAGAACATTCATACGAGTTATAAACCCTAATTTTGAAATTCGAAAATTAAACCCACTTTTGAGCATGTTATTGAACTCCAAATCAGACGTATGACATATGAAAATTATTAGGAAAACAAGCTCTACAACATGCAATCATCAAATCATACTAACAATCATCCGAACAAAAATTCATATTTTTAATAAAATAAATTCGAAAATAAATAAATTTTTAGAAAAATAACCTTGATTTCTGCAGTGAAACAAAGCTCAGAATCTGATAGAACACTTCAAATCCTTCGTTTTGGTTACTCAAGCTTTGAAAACAGAGATCGGTAACGCCTTCGTTTTGCTGTTTGATTCTTAGAACAGTTTATGTAATTAGGGCTTTTCTCTGAAAATTATATAATTATCTGTCTGCAAATGATTTTGATACGAAATAAAATACGGTAAAAGGCTATTTATAATTACGGAAAATTAGTATCCCGTTGGATCATTCCGGATATAAAACGGTACGTTTATTTGTAAAAACTGATCCAAACGGTATCGGTTTTCGAGATAATTATCCAAATCAGTACAATTTATACTACGGTCTTGGTCTCAGTGCCTGGTTACACGTATTACGAAGTGATAATTGGGATAGTTTAATAAAAAGCTCCCATTTATCGAAAATACGGGTTTTATTGATTTACCGAAATGAATATTGTATCGAAAATGTTGCGCCGGGACCCGCGCAGGACAAACCGTACGCCGGATCGAAAAAGTCGAAACATGGAATATGCTCGGAATATTACAATTAGGTTAGGAAGGAGTTCTCGAAAGAGTTTCGGGTTCCAAAAACGTAATAACGGGTGACGTCGGTTGGTTCCCGTTTTTATAAAATAGATTTTAATTACCCGAAAAAAGATTTTAGAAATTTCATATGATTCTTATAAATCCATAAACCAACATAAAAATAATTAGGAAGATATGACAATTATCTATATTTTATTTTGGACATATAAAAATTAAAATACTCAATTAATATTATTTTTGAATATTCAAGTACAGATAACACTTAACAATTAGCTCACAGAATAGATATTGAACACACATAATAATTATATAATAGCAAAAATAATTACATGATATATCCCGGATATTACACAAGCAGTCTGCACATATTCAGCCCAGAAATAGGTTGGAAGCTTTGCTTCGTCAAGCATTGTACGTGCAGCTTCAATGAGAGTTCTATTCTTCCTTTCAACAACTCCATTTTGCTGTGGAGTTCCAGGAGCAGAAAATTCCTGCTTTATTCCATGGTTTTTGCAGAACTCTTCCATTATCAAATTCTTGAACTCAGTGCCATTATCACTCCTTAAGGTTTTCACAGAATCTTTGACCAATTTATCCAGATGTTTGACATGATCAATCAAGATAGATGCAGTTTCACTTTTTGTGTGCAAGAAATACACCCATGTGTATCTAGTGAACTCATCCACTATGACCAATGCATATTTCTTCTTTGCAATAGACATGACATTTACTGGACCAAATAGATCAACATGTAGTAGATGATAAGGCTCAAGAATTGATGATTCAGTCTTGCTCTTGAATGAAGATTTTCTTTGTTTGGCCTTCTGACAAGAATCACAAAGGCCATCAGGAGCAAATACTGACTTTGGCAGTCCTCTCACAAGATCTTTCTTGACCAGCTCATTTATATTGTTGAAATTTAAATGAGAGAGTTTCTTGTGCCAATTCCAGCTTTCTTCAATTGATGCTCTACTCATCAGACAGATTGCAGAACCATCAGTACTTGTTGAAAACTTAGCTTCATAAATGTTACCACGCCTATATCCTTTTAGAATAACTTTGCCTTTGGATTTACTCACAACTTCACAGTGTTCTTCAAAGAAATCAACATGATAACCTCTGTCACAGATTTGACTTATACTCAGCAGATTATGTTTAAGTCCTGAGACCAAAGCTACTTCTTTAATGATGACATTCCCAAGATTGATATTGCCATATCCCAATGTTTTTCCAATGTTGCCATCTCCATAAGAAACACTTGGGCCAGCTTTCTCCACAAAGTCTGATAGCAGGACTTTATTTCCAGTCATATGTCCTGAACATCCACTGTCCAGAACTAGGATATTTTTCCTGTTGCCCTGCAATCACAAAGACCATTAATTATTAGTTTTAAGGACCCAGACTTGCTTGGATCCTTTGGCCTTATCAAGTTTGTTAACATTTGCAGCGGATTTAGCATCAGAGTTTATGTTAACATTTTTCTTATCAGAATTTACACTATCAGACTTTGAATCAGAATTTACACTAGAAGGAACAATAGAAACTTTCTTCAAAGAAGGTTTTAATTGATAATAATCATAGTACAAACTATGATATTCCTTACAAGTATAAATGGAATGCCATAAACTACCACAATGAAAACAAGGATTTTGTGGTTTATATCTAACAGACTGACTCTTAACTCCTGATTTTGAAGGTAAGGAGTTAATGTTCTTATTCTTCCTGCAAAAAGAAGCCAGATGGTTAGAACTTCCACGGTTATGCCATGTTTTCCTAGGAGCATCAGGAACAGGTTTATAATCATTGCCTTTATTCACACCTTCCTTTCCATTCCCATTTTTCCTAGGTGATTTAACCTTGTTTGCATTCTTAACATTTTTCAGCTTATGCTTAAGCTGCTTCTTAGTCATTAAGCCTACGTTTACTTCAGCAGTCTTTTCCTGTTTTAGTTTGTCAGAAGTTAATTCCACTTTAACTTCTGATCTCTCATTATCAGACTTTACAGTTACAAACTTAACAGGTTTTAACTTTGCCTTTTGCTTAACAACAGGCTTAATTTCTACAGTTCCTTTATCATTCTTATCCTCTCCATTACCTAAGCCCTCTTTCCAATTTTCACTACTTAGCAAATTTTGAGTTGTTCTGCCAGAGTTAGTCCAAGTCTTGATTATCTCTCTTTCCTTTTCTAACTCAGTTTTTAGAGATTCATTCATTTTTAGCACTTCATCCCTAACATAAAAAGCATCATCTCTATCCTTCTGAGTTTGATGGAACATAACTAACTCTTTTTCTAAGAAATCATTTCTTTTCTTAAAGGCAAGATTTTTAGAAGTTAATCTTTCACATGTTAAGGTTTGATCTCTATAACTAACAAACATGGTTTTAAGATATCTTCTCAACTCATTAATATCATCAGTATGAAAAGCATAAGTAGTTTGAAGTACCTTTGTTTCAGCAGCTTCAGAACTTCTCTCAGTACTTTTTTTATCAGCATTTGCCATCAACGCATAGTTCTCCTCACTTTCAGAGTCTGAGGTGTCTGTCCAGCTTTTCTACTTTGTGACAAGAGCCTTGCCTTTGTCACCCTTTACCTTCTTGCAATCAGGAGATATATGGTCTTTCTCACCACAGTTATAGCATTTGACATTGGTATAATCTCCTCTATCAGACTTTCCTCCTCTGCCTTCAGATCTTCTGAAATTTTTCTTATCAGAACTTATGCCTTTCCTGGAAAACCTCTTTCCCTTCCTGAACTTCCTGTATGCAATCTTTGTGATACCTTTCACCATAAGAGCACACAGCTTCATCATCTCCTCATCAGCATCAGTCTCAGGCAAGCTTTCAGAATCTGAGTCATCATCACTTTCAGAACTTGATGACTAAGTATCAGACTTTATGAAAAGAACTTTACCCTTGTCTTTCCTTGAGGTAGCTGCCTTGGGGGATTCTTCTTCAGCCTTAAGAGCAACTGTCCTTGACTTTCCTCCTTTCCTCTTGCTTCTTTGTTCCATCTCAAGTTCATGAGTCTTGAGCATTCCATAAATTTCATCAAGAGTTGTTTCATAAAGATTATAGTTGTCTCTTATTGTTGTTGCCTTCAAATCCCAGCATTCAGGAAGAGCTAACAGGAATTTAAGGTTTGAATCTTCAAGATCATACTCTTTATCAACCAATGACAAATCATTCAAAAGTTTGACAAATCTATCATATAAATCAGTCAATGACTCATTAGCCTTTGAGTCAAAGTATTCATACTCTTGAGTGAGTATTGTCTTCCTGTTCTTCTTAATTGTGTCGGTTCCCTGACACCTTGTTTCCAGAGCATCCCATATCTCCTTAGCAGTCTTGCAGTTGATTACGCTGTTTGACATTACATTATCAATGGCACTATACAGTAAGTGTCGTACCTTAGCATCCTTAGCAATTGATGCTATATCTTCAGCAGTATAATCACTCTTCTCCTTTGGTACGGTCTTTGCTGCTTCACCTGCAACTGCAACAGCAAGCTTGGTTGGTTTGTGAGGCCCTTCCTTGATTCTATCAAGATATTCTGGATCTGTTGCTTCCAGGAACATGGTCATCCTCACCTTCCATATGGGATATTCAGATGGTCTTAGTATGGGAACTCTGATGGTCTCATACCGACTCTGAATTTGTGTCTTTGGTGGTTCTTCAGTCTTGGTAGGCTTAGTTGGAGTTTCTGTGTCAGACATGATTATGTTTGGATCTTTAACTGTATGTGTGTTAACAGATTGGCTCTGATACCACTTGTTAGGTCACACACACTGTAGAGGGGGTGAATACAGTGCAAAATATAATCAAATCGAACTTTAATATCTTAAGTAACAGAAAACAAACTTTATTGAAATAATAAATTCTGTTACAGTATGGAACTGTTACCTCTCAGTGATGAACAAATATCACGAGAGCTGCTAGGGTTAAACTGAATAATCTTCTTGAATATAACAACACTTATAGTATAAACCCTATGTCTGTGTTTATATATTACACAGTTACAAGATAATCGCTAATTGATATGGAATATAATTCTGCTTCCTAAAATATATCAATCAGATATCTTTTCTTCCTAGTATTCCATTCTTCACGGAACTCCTTCTTCATGCATATCTCTTCTTATGTTTATCTCGATCTTCTTTCCTTTAATCAGCTACTGTCCTTATCTGATCGTCCTTCAACACTTAAGTTCTGATATCCAACTTCTGATGATTATCTCCTGATAATATAAGTACTGATATCCTTAAGTCCTGACTTCCAGTATAAGTACTGATTCCCAGTTAAGTACTGATTTGTCCTGTTAAGTAAGATCTGAAAACTAAACATAAATCATATTATCCATGACATTATCAAATATATCTAACATATATATATATATGAATAATCACTTGAATATAATTTAATGATCATCTGTAGACTAAGTCATTTTATGCTTTTTAATATTGTAGATATCAAATGACAAATAACACAAATAACTTCTCTATGTAATAGTCCTTGAGAAGGACAAGCTGACATGAAATAATTTCCACGATTGACATGGGAACTTGAGGATTATCCTCGAGTTCAAGGATATCACTCGAACCCCTCCCTTATTTATTCTAGCTGAGAATGAAACATGTGCAGAACAAAATGCTTACCAAAAGCAAATTAATTATGCAACTGATGTTTCATGTCTCATGCTTGTAATTATGAGTGCTGAGCTTTAGAAGCAACAAGAGCATAATGATGCTTATGATATGATTGAGCACCTTCAAAAGATGTTTGAAGGATAGGCTCGTCAGAAAGATTTGACAATAATAAGGAACCATACTTTTACATTAATGAGAGAATAATATCTGGTTGGACCACATGTTCTAAAGGTGATAGGCATATGTACCTTGATATTTTGGGTTTCAAGAATGGTCTAGAGACTCAGCTTAATTTGATCAAACGATCTTTGAACAACTTCTATTCTCAGTTTGTTAAGAACAAAAGGAATGAGATAGACAGAACACTCACTGAGTTGTTAAGCATATTTAGAACTGCTGAAAATATCACGGTAAAGGCATGAATTACATCCATATTGATGATGTACACATGGAATGCAAATGGGAAAGGAAAGTGGACAGGCGAGGTGAAGATTTGATCTTATTCGGTGCCAAACCAAAGTCCAATCCCAAAGGGCTTTTGAAGCCTAATAGTGGTGTTGCTAAAGGAGATGATTGTCATTTCTGTGGAAATAACTGGATAAATGGAATTTAAATTATCGAGCTTATTTGGAAGATCTAAAGAAGAAGACTAGCAATGGTCAATCTTCAGGTATAGAGTTAGAATTGAAGAAAAAGTTGTTGCTCTAGTTGAAGGAACTCGATACCTAATGTTGCCCATAAGGCGAGATTGAGAACTTGATAAGTTGTTATTACGTGCCTGCCTTTAGAGGATACATTAAGTCAATTTCTTGTCAGGATAAAAAAAGGTTTTCATTTTAATTAAATAAACAATAGTTGTTTATTCTATTTCAATGATAAGACTTATAATATTGCACAATTAGTTAATAAATTTATATGTTCTAAGTTGACTCAAATCAAACATTACCTCTAGCATTGTCATTAAGCCATATTAATGAGAAACGCATTTCTGAGTTACATATAGATGAATACTTGGATAAGTTTGATTTTGAATCATACGGAAGATGCAAACTTTGTCTTATTGGCAAAATGACTAAAGCTTCTTTTACCTGATCAGGTGAAACTGCCACTGAACGATTATGACTTATATATAATGATGTATGTGGTCGAATGCGTATGATGGCAAGGGGGGCTTATACCACTTCATAACATTTACTGATGATTTCAATAGATATGGATATGTGGTTCTTATGAAGAACAAATCCGACTCTTTTGAAATGTTCAAAGAATATAAGGCCGAAGTAGAAAAGAAAACAAGCGAAAAGTATAAAGTTCTACGCTCAGATCGTGGAGGAGAATACTTAAACCTCAATTTCAAGAGTTTCTTGAAGGAGTGTGATAGTGTATCATAACTTACTCCTTCTAGAACACCTCAATGGAATAGAAATTCTGAGAGGAGAAATTGTACATTATTGGACATAGTGCGATCGATGATGAGTCAAGCGGATCTTCCATTCAGTTTCTGGGGTTATGCTCTAGAAACGACTGCATATACACTTAACCAAATTCCGACTAAAGCGGTTCAAAAGACTCCATATGAGATATGGACTGATAAACGTCATAGCATGTCATTTATGAAAATTTGGAACGTGAAACGTTTGTAAAACGTTTAACCTCTGACAAGCTTGGACCAAAATTAGATATATGTTATTTTATGGGATATCCAAGTGAGACTAGGGTATAGTTTTATAATCCTTTTGAGAACAAAGTGTTTGTTGCCCGGGCCGCTGTATTTTTTGAGGGAGAACTACTTTCTAAGAAAATCAGTGGAAGGATAATACATCTCGATGAAGATCAAGAACCACACGATAACATTGAACCAAAGTTGGAATAAGATCAGGATGTACATCAAAATGTTGAAAGTAATCCTGTTTAGGAAACATAGGTTATTCGTAGATCTAGTAGGATTCAGCATGAGTCCGGGAGAAATTATGGATTTCTTTTTACTCAAGATGGTGATGTGATGTTTACAGATAAGGATAAGCCTCACACCTACCCAGATGTTTTGAACAGTTCAGACTCCGAGAGATGGCTGGAGCCCAAGAAATCCACGATGGAATCCACGTATCAAAATAAAGTATTGACTTTAGTTGATCCACTCGAATGGGTAAAACCTATAGGGTGCAAGGGTTTTCAAGAAGAAAACTGACATGGATGGTAGTACAGACCTATAAGGTGCGACTAATGGCAAAAGGTTTCAAACAAATTCATGGTATATACTATGATGAGACTTTTTCACTGGTTACTTTGGTCAAGTCCATCAGGATTTTGTTAGCAATATTTGCTTACTTTGACTATGAGATTTGGCAAATGGATGTCAAAACTGCTTTCTTATATGGGATCCTTGAACATGATGTATATATGATACAACCTGAGATTTTTGTCGATCAAAAATTTGCTAAGATAGTTTGTAAGTTGCAAGCAGGCCTCAAGGAGAATGAATATTCATTTTGATGAAACGGTCAAAGAGTTTGGCTTTATTTAAATCGAAGATGAACCATATGTTTGCAAGAAGGTTAGTGGGAGCCATGTGACATTCCTAGTATTATATTAGATGACATATAACAAATAAGGAATGGCATACCTTCTCTACAGGCTGTTAAGACTTGGTTGAGAAATAGTTTCTCGGTGAAAGACTTAGGCGATGCTACCTATATATTAGGGATCAAGATCTATAGAGATAAATTGAAGAGATTAATCGACCTAGTCGGAGTACATATATTGATAAATTATTGTATCATTTTATGATGCAAGAGACAAAGAAATGATATATTTCGATGTCTCATGGGATAGTGATCTCAAAAGATAATTGCCCCCTAAATCATTAGATGATAAGGGCCGTTTAAGAAAGCTCCATATGCTTTAGCAAATGGATCTATAATGTGTACAATGATATGTATTTATCCTAATGTTTCATATGCTTTGAGCATAACGAGCAGATACCAGTCTAATCCAGGTGAAGGTCACTGATTAATTTTCAAGAATATTCTTAAGTACTTAAAGAGGACTAAAAATTTATTTTTGTTGTATGGAGAAGATAAGGAATTGGTTGTAAAGGGTTACATTGATACTAGTTTCTGAACCTAATTTTTTGACAGACAAGGATGATTACGAGTTTATGTATGTTTTGTGTTTTGTCTAAATATAATTGATGTTAGCTTGAATAGTTCACAACAAGAATATTAATGATTCTATGGAAGCTAAATATATTGATATTTTTTGAAACAGCCAAGGAGACTTGTTAGGCATGTCCTTAAGCAATATCACCTTAATAATGAGATTAATGATCAAGAAGATATAAATGTAAAGTGCATAGTAATGACAGTGTTGCAGACCCACTGACTAAGGCTTTATCGCAGCAGAAGCACGATGGTCATACTAGTTCCATCAGTATTAAATACATGGGTCATTGGCTCTAGTGCAAGTGGGAGATTCTTAGTGTTTGTGCCCTAGAGACAACACTATGATGTTTTAGTTTAAGATATTAGGATTATTAATGTTTATGTTCTATCGATTATTCTCTTTATAATTTATTAATTTTTAATCTACTGCAATATAAATGTTAGATTAATAAATGTCCTTGGAATATGATATGCAATTCTATATCTCTAAGTACGTGACTTAGAAATGAGATTATGAGAATAATATCAATATTCCTAAAGGTCCCTAGTCGAGTATTATTATTAAGGGATAATAATAATGCATTAAGACTAGTGTGTTTGTTGACTGATGATCACATCTCATTGATCATAGGTATTAGTGATACTAAGTCAAAGACACTGGCAGATGTATATGTACATGGTGCTGGACAGACCCGATGTGAGATTCTACATGTCTGTTGTGTCATAAGTAATTCTCACAGTGATAATGATGTAATGGTCCTTAGACCTGAAGTCATATTTCTATACGAGAATTAATATACATTGATTTTATTAAAAGTTATCCTTGACCACGTAATGATAAAAGTGGACATTGGGTATATTATGAATCGTATGAGAAATATAAATGATCTAGCTAGGATTTAACCCTCCTATTTTAGGAGTGATATTATTGGCCTCTTGTGTGAGTTAGACTACGAAATACGTGGCCACGCTCAAATGTTGATTTGATATGATAGTCTACTCATTGATCAAGGAAACCTAGATTAAACATTGATGAGGATGACACATTACATGCCTCTAATTTAATCTATAATATGTGGTTAAAGGGATTATATTATATTGTACATTATTCACGAAAGGTTTAATCGATCACCAATTCAATTATTATTACTTGGGTAACAATGATGTATTACTAGATGTCGTTCATTGTTTACAATTTTAAATTAGATTTAAAATTCGTTGCCAACGTAATAATAACCTATAGGGTCACACACAAAGAATACTTGAAGGATTATTTAATTTAAATTGGATTTAAATTAAATTAAAGTAATTTGAATTATTCATAATATTAATTAAGTTGGACTTAATTAATTAGATAAATAATGATATTCAAATTTACTAATATTAATTATGAAATTTATTTGTTAAATAATTAAGTGAGACTTAATTATAATACAAATAGGAATTTCGAGTTAATAATAACTCCTAATTAGTTAAGAGTTATAATTATTTTCCAACTCTCTATATAATATCTCTTATGTGGCTGATTTTGCAAGCAAGACTTTTAAAAAAACCCTAGCCACCAAGAGAGAAGATGGAGAGAGCAAGAAGAAACGAGTTTGTGCTAGTACATATCCAATCCTTGAGTTCATGCATTCGTGTGGATACCGATCGAGCGTAGATCGCGAGACTGGGATGCGTGGTGATTGAACAAGCTTTGGATCTCCATTAGTCAACAATTGATAAAACTTCTTAAGGTAAACAATCTGATCTACGAATTAAATATATATTTTTCGCATGGATCCTGCGGTGGGTTTCGAAAATTCTGTTTTTTTATGTTTTTAATTACTATTTCCGTTGCGTTTATATGCTCGAAACCCAATATATGGGACTCTCCAATATCATAGGGAGAAACAAAAAAGTTGTGTTTGGTTACTTAGAGAGTCGCATGCAGAACCATATTGAAGGTTGGGATAAACAGATTTGTCAAAGGGTGGAAAAGAAATTTTACTTAAAACAGTAGTGCAGGCATTACCAAGCTACGCTATGAACATTTTCCTGCTACCTAAGAGATTGTGTAATGATATGGAGAGTCTCATGTGTAAGTATTGGTGGATAACTTTATCTATAAAAAGGAATGGAATACACAGGATGAGTTGGGACAGGATGAGCATAAGAAAATTGAAAGGTGGGTTAGGTTTTCGACGTCTCCATGATTTCAATATGGCTCTATTAGGTAAACAAGGCCGGAGGTTGATCACAAAGTTGGACTGTTTTCTAAGCAAGATTTATAAAGTAAGGTACTACCTTGGAGGTATGTTTCTTACGGCTAATATTGGTTCTAACCCAAGTTTCGTATGGCATAGCATCTTAGAAACTCAGTCTGTACTGAAAGCTGGAACTGGGTGTAGGGTGGGATCTGGTACAGACGTAAACATCTTGCATGATCCATGGTTACCGTGTGCAGCTGACCTGTATATTCATAAAAGGCACAAAGCTCTTAAAGATCAGAATGTGGCATCATTAATGGTTACTGGTGGCAACACCTGAGACTTTGATTTGCTTCAGGATATCTTCCTCAAGAGGGACGTCAACTTAATCCTTTCAGTCCCTATTTAACAAACAGATGCAGACTTTTGGTACTAGAGAGGAGATAAACTGGGTCATTACATTTTTAAGAGTGCATACGCGGCTATTCATGATCAGAAGGAAGCAAACCACTCAAGTGATAATTCAGGGTTCTGGCGAAAGATATGGAATCTAAAGATACCATTAAAGGTCAAGCACTTCATGTGGAGAACTTTAACAAAGTGTTTGCCCACTAAGAAACAATTACTATATAAACACGTTGCTGTAGACATCATGTGTCGGAAGCTCCACGTATGGTTTTGAAGTCGAGCCTTTCCAGCAATGGGGCTTAGGGACCGATATGATGATTGGTATAGGTAGGGCGGCCGGCCTACTAGGGCACCTGTAAGGATTAGTATGTGAGACCGCGATCCACAAACTAACACATGGGACTCACCCTTTACTCGGGAATAGAGAGGGGAAACATAGCATGTCACAAGAGCAACCCAGTCTATAATGTAGCTCCAAAAACAATTTTTTATGTGTAGGTTGACTGTTCGTTTGCAAGCTTATGTTGGGACCAGGATGGATACAAAATGTATACACAAACAGATACGAGCTTCGAAGAATGGACATCCTGGGCAATACAGAAATATACTGGAGAAGAGATAAAACAAAGTAGTATGATTTGTTGGTCGTTATAGAAGAACATGAATGCAATAGTATGAAAACAAAAAGGAATGGAGTTTATAGAATTAGTAGCATAAGCTATTTCGGCCTTTAATCAATGGCAGAATGCACATGACAAATCATTTGATAATTCATTTGGGTTCATGATTCAACTGGGCGGCGATGTGCGCTGGCAACAACCACAATACAGATGCGACTATTTTTTAGGACTTTAATTGTTATAGTTATGCTATGCTGGCCCGTGATCATGAAAGTCATATGTTGAAAGCTATTTCAAGTTGTAAACAAGGTAACATCGATCAAGAATTTGAAGAGGCAGTGGGAATTAGGGAGGCACTCAGCTGGGTGAAATCTAAAGTATGGTCGCGAGTAGTGGTGGAAACAGACTGTTTTGTGGTAATACAGGTCATTCGATGTTCGACAACTAATCTTTCTTACCTTGGCAGTCATAGACGAGTGCAAGGTTCTTCTTTTAGAATTAGGTAACCTTAAGGTGAATATAAAATTTGTTAAACGTTGTGCGAATAAGGTGGTTAACTTCATAGTGAGGCACACTAGCTCAATAGCTAAACGTACCTTGAGAGGGGAAAATATCCCTTCATAATTTATTCATGTACTTTTGGACGATTTGAAAGTTTAATGCAAATTATCCTTTTATGACAAAAAAACAAAAGTTGGGGACCGAAGGTGACTAAGCCAAATGGGATTTGGAAATTATCGGTTAAAGCCTTGAAGCAGAGAAGAGAGACATAATTTTTCGAACCTACAGATATGAAAAGGGGGTTAAATATCAAAGTGGTCACCGAA
Source organism: Apium graveolens (assembly GCF_009905375.1). NCBI lineage: Eukaryota > Viridiplantae > Streptophyta > Magnoliopsida > Apiales > Apiaceae > Apium > Apium graveolens. The sequence goes on from NC_133654.1 coordinate 93,218,938, forward strand.
ATGGAGGTCATGTATCACTTCGCTCACTGATCTTAACGGGGTATCATTTCAATCATTAAAATCACAATAAATATCAATCAAGTACCTCCAAATTTTAGTTCAAAGAGTAAAAATATTATTTATAGAGTTTTAGACATTGTTCTTGAATGTTACCACAACCAAGTAAAAGGTTATGACTTCTAGTAATTATGACAATATATTTAGATTTTATCAATTTTTTTTACTATTTATTTTTAATTAAAACAAAAATAATAATTATATAATAAAAAATAAATAGTAAATAAACTTTATAAAATATAAATATATTATCATAAATACTAGAAGTCGTAACCTTTTACTTGGTTATGCTAGTATTCAAAAATAATGTTTCAAACTCTATAAATAATATTTTTACTCCTTGAAATAAAATTTGGAGGTACTTGATTGATATTTATTGTGACTTTAGTGATTGAAATGATACCCGTTAAGATTAGTGAGTGAAATGATACATGACCTCCGCTTCGGTGACCATTTTGATATTTAACCCGATATGAAAGAACTAACTTGAACGGTTTTGATCGAACAAATTTGATTACGGGCTTAGTTTTAATTTTAAAAAACCATTAAATTCGATTCAGGTTTGATTTTTAGGTCCGACCAAATGCGAACCGAAACTCGAATCGAACCAAAATCAAACTAAACCCGACCGAACTTGGTACATTAAATTTAATATACTTTCATCATATATTTACATAATACATTTAGAGATTGATATTCCTACTTAGGCGAGTACACAAATTTTTTGATGCAAATCCACGACGGGGTATTGTTGTAATTATATAATTAATTTAAAATTTTACAACTCTATCGTTAAAAATACATATACTCTGGTAAGACCCTTAAATACCTACATAGGGGCAATTTTTTCATACATTTATATATTTGAGAAAGGATCATATGATGACTTAATTTATATGAGTAACTAAAATATAAAGAATGAATTAAGAGTTTAGGAACTTGATAAAGGATATATAGTGAAATGAAACAAATGTAAAATGTAAAATATGATCATACTAAAAAATAACTTGAGCATTACTAAAATAGTTGATGTAATTGCTAATTTAAGTATACGGATATCGTTATGTGGGTAATAATTTGGGAATCTTTTAATGTTTGAACAAAAAAATTGTTAATGATTTTTTAATTTTTTTTTGTATTTTCTATATAATTTTTGAGTTTTCGTTCTAACCTAAAGCGGTGTTTCAGATTTGATTTTCATTTGGTTTGAGTTTGGTTTTAATATAAAATATTTAATCATGATACTGGTTTTAATCTATCTATATATTATAAATTGCTGGATAACTCTTCCTAAGTTTTGGTATCCATATTTTGGTTCGAATATGATTTTTAATTTTAATTTGACCGAGTGGACTATCCATTTTTAGGTTTAGTATCCATATTAAATTTATAAAAGATCCATGTACTTATTATGACCCATTTTTATTATAGAAACTTTGCAATGCAATTTTAAATATGAATTGTGTTATTTATGTTAAGTTTTTAATACAAATTTGAAGTAAAGTTTAAATTTCAACATATCTATTTATAGAAATAATCTCATAAAATATATAACATAAAAATAACATATGTAACGAAAGTAGTTCTTAAATAAATTTATCATCATATATAGATGCAATAGACTTATTATATAGATAATTTAATCTTTCATAATCATATTATTCAATTTAAATTATAAATTTATTTTATTAAATAATTTTTGAGATCCCCGTGTGCAAAGCACGGGCTATAAACTTGTATATTATAAATTGCTGGATAGCCCTTTCACAAGGTTTGGTATCCATATTTTGGCTCAGATATAATTTTTAACTTTAATTTGACCCAATGTACTATCCATTTTTAGGTTTGGTATCCATATTAGATTTATAAAAAATCCATATATTTATTATGTAAAATTCGTAATTTTATTTTTAATTTATTTATTAGAAATTAGATATTAATTTGTCTAGATAAATATTTTAAAATTAGAATATTCTGAAAACATTTTGTGCAAGGTAGTTGATTTGTGAAAAGATTTGTTATTTGTGGAAATAAGTGTAAGAATAATTTAGAAAATCGAAATTTTTTTAGTTTAGGTAATTGTGTGTATCAAATATTTTATTTATGGAATTTACTTGGAGAGGTTGTAAATCTTTAGGAGGAAATATTATTATTTCCTAGTTGAGATATAGGGTTTTGTATCGTTATAAATACACCATATTCGTATTCCTTGTTTTTATCATTAAAATTCGTAGGACTTTCTCAGCAAAAATCAGCTGTCTTGTAAAATTCGTAGAAAATTCATCGTAAGTCAGAATTCAGTGATTCTGGACTTTTCAGAAAGGTCTTTTCGTTATCTTCAGCTTTCGTGTTTCGTGTTTTTCAAGAAAATATCGTTTAGAGGGTCAAAAAGAGTAAATTCAGATCTGGTCAGGCTTTGAGGTAAGTACCTTTTGACTTACTTTTAATTTTCGGAAAAGATATTTCAATTCTGTTTTTGATTTCGTATAAGATATAAGAACTGTGATTTCGAAAATTATAAGGTATAAGTATTTGTGAATTTTAGAACCCAGTCTCTACGTTTTCGAACCGTTCGTAATTTACGCTATAGTTCCGGAACTAGCCTTAGATACCCTTAGTAGGCGCACAAGTGTGCAACTTTAGATACCTATTAAGGGCGCGTAATTATTGAACTTTAGATGCCGACCACTGGCAAAGTGTGGTATAAAGAATAAGAATAAGAATTAGATGCCGGCTACTGGCAAAGTGTGGCCGTAGATCAAGACTGTGGTATTTATAAGAATTATCGTTTCGTTCTGTTTTATTCTGCTCAGATCTGTTATAAAATCTGTACTGTTATAAATTCTGCTCTGTTCTGTTTTAAATTCTGAATTTTAAAATATAAAACTTTGGGTTGGATTTATTTTAGAAAATGTTTTACAAAATTATTATTGTTTTAAGAAAAATCGTTTTATCAAAACACCCATTGTTTTTCTGTTTAAAAGTTAGTCAATTTGTACTTGCTGAGCTGTGTAGCTCACCCCTTTTAACATTTCAGGTTCGGAATTTGGAGCATATTAAGATTAAGGAATGAGAACTATGTGGAGATCTGTGCTGCTTCGTTTTGTGCTATTTGAATTAGAATAAAGATTTTGTTTTTAGAGAATAAATTTAATTATCTGTTAGACAATTATTATCGGATTTGTGGAGCTGCGTCTCTATTTTTATGATTTTGATTATTGAGTTTGACCGCTGCTTTGAATTTCATGATCTATTAGAATTATCGAGTAATAATATATTTTATTTTTAGTTTTCGATTTAGAATTTAATAGTCCGGAAGTGCGGGCTGTTACAGTTGGTATCAAGAGCAGGCTGTCCTTCGGAGTGTATTAGGTATGGGACTAGTACATTCCCTAGGATGCGATCCTTTAGACTATCGTATAGGTCTTAGAAAATTATTTTGGATTTAGGGCATTTATTTGTGTGATTATTTGATATGTTTGACTTTTGTGTTTTTTTTGATTATTGACTATAAGTTTAGAATTTGTTTTGTGTGTTCTAGTAAAGATGGATGGAGAAAATCAGAACAACAATGAAAATCAGGGCAATAATGATGAAGGAGGAAACGTCTTTGACCAGCTGGCTGAAACTCTAGCTGTACTTGTGAATCAGCAACCGAAGCCCAACATCGTCTCTCAATTCAAGCGTTTGAACCCGCCAACTTTTGATGGAGCTACAGACCCGGCTATCGTTGAGATGTGGATCCAAGAGATGGAAAAAGCTTTCGGACTTCTGGGGAGCAATGAGGAACAGAAGGTGACCTTAGCTGTGTACCAATTGCAAGGAAGCGCTTACGACTGGTGGCTTATGGAAAAGAGGAAGAATGAGACGACAAATCTTGAAGAAAATCATGAACCGTACACTTGGGCAAAGTTCAAGAAGGCTTTAGAGGACAAGTACTTTCCGAGAACAGTTCGTCTGCAGAAAGAGAGGGACTTCATTCGACTTCAACAAGGTGGAAGAACCGTCATTGAATACGAAGCAGAATTTGCAAAGCTTGCGAAGTACGCGTCGACCCTAGTAGCAGATGAGAGCAGTCGAGCACGAAGATTAGAGGAGGGACTTCGAAGTGACATCAGGAATTCAGTGGCGTCGTTTGAACTTCAGACGTACGAGGCTGTCCTCAACAAGGCGTTAGTGATCGAAAGGGGCTTGGCAGAATCTGAAAAGGCGTCTGGCAGTTGGAATAAGAGGCGGTTCACTCAAACTAGTGGGCAATCTTTTCAAGGGGGACCACTCAAGAAGCCACACGTGTACGATAACATCGGGGGTCAAGGTGATCGAGAGACGTGTACCAGGTGCGGCAAGAATCATCCGGACAAAGTCTGTCGTTGGAATACAGGTGCTTGTTTTCATTGCGGAGAAGTAGGACATAAGATTTCGAATTGTCCGCACAATCCGCCACCGCCACCAAGGAAGGAAGCAGATAACAAGATGGGCAAAGGACGTGTGTTTCAGCTGACAGGAAATGACAACTATCGCAATTAAGGTATGATTTCTTTTCTTTAGTGACTTATTTAATTTATTTATGTTATGTGAATTTGGGGACCAAATTCTTTTAAGGAGGGAAGAATGTAAAATTCGTAATTTTATTTTTAATTTATTTATTAGAAATTAGATATTAATTTGTCTAGATAAATATTTTAAAATTAGAATATTCTGAAAACATTTTGTGCAAGGTAGTTGATTTGTGAAAAGATTTGTTATTTGTGGAAATAAGTGTAAGAATAATTTAGAAAATCGAAATTTTTTTAGTTTAGGTAATTGTGTGTATCAAATATTTTATTTATGGAATTTACTTGGAGAGGTTGTAAATCTTTAGGAGGAAATATTATTATTTCCTAGTTGAGATATAGGGTTTTGTATCGTTATAAATACACCATATTCGTATTCCTTGTTTTTATCATTAAAATTCGTAGGACTTTCTCAGCAAAAATCAGCTGTCTTGTAAAATTCGTAGAAAATTCATCGTAAGTCAGAATTCAGTGATTCTGGACTTTTCAGAAAGGTCTTTTCGTTATCTTCAGCTTTCGTGTTTCGTGTTTTTCAAGAAAATATCGTTTAGAGGGTCAAAAAGAGTAAATTCAGATCTGGTCAGGCTTTGAGGTAAGTACCTTTTGACTTACTTTTAATTTTCGGAAAAGATATTTCAATTCTGTTTTTGATTTCGTATAAGATATAAGAACTGTGATTTCGAAAATTATAAGGTATAAGTATTTGTGAATTTTAGAACCCAGTCTCTACGTTTTCGAACCGTTCGTAATTTACGCTATAGTTCCGGAACTAGCCTTAGATACCCTTAGTAGGCGCACAAGTGTGCAACTTTAGATACCTATTAAGGGCGCGTAATTATTGAACTTTAGATGCCGACCACTGGCAAAGTGTGGTATAAAGAATAAGAATAAGAATTAGATGCCGGCTACTGGCAAAGTGTGGCCGTAGATCAAGACTGTGGTATTTATAAGAATTATCGTTTCGTTCTGTTTTATTCTGCTCAGATCTGTTATAAAATCTGTACTGTTATAAATTCTGCTCTGTTCTGTTTTAAATTCTGAATTTTAAAATATAAAACTTTGGGTTGGATTTATTTTAGAAAATGTTTTACAAAATTATTATTGTTTTAAGAAAAATCGTTTTATCAAAACACCCATTGTTTTTCTGTTTAAAAGTTAGTCAATTTGTACTTGCTGAGCTGTGTAGCTCACCCCTTTTAACATTTCAGGTTCGGAATTTGGAGCATATTAAGATTAAGGAATGAGAACTATGTGGAGATCTGTGCTGCTTCGTTTTGTGCTATTTGAATTAGAATAAAGATTTTGTTTTTAGAGAATAAATTTAATTATCTGTTAGACAATTATTATCGGATTTGTGGAGCTGCGTCTCTATTTTTATGATTTTGATTATTGAGTTTGACCGCTGCTTTGAATTTCGTGATCTATTAGAATTATCGAGTAATAATATATTTTATTTTTAGTTTTCGATTTAGAATTTAATAGTCCGGAAGTGCGGGCTGTTACATATTATGACCCGTTTTAATTATAGAAACTTTGCAATACAATTATAAATATGAATTGTGTTACTTATGATAAGTTTTAAATACAAATTTGAAGTAAACTTTAAATTTTAAAGATCTATTTATAGAAATAATCTCATAAAATATATAACATAAAAATAACTTATGTAATGAAATTAGTTCTTAAATAAATTTATCATAATATGTAGATGCAATACACTTATTATATAAATAACTTAATCTTTCAGAATTATATTATTCAATTTTAATTATAAATTTATTTATTTATTTTATTAAATAATTTTTGAAATACCCGTGTGCAAAACACAGAATATAAACTAGTAGTATAAAATATTTGATCATGATATTGATTCAATCAGGACCCCGTAAGGGACTCAAATCACATGTATACATGGCTTGTCTAAATTTTAACCTCAAATTCAAAAAACTGAAACGGGAGAAAGGATAAAATTCCCAAAGTCGCTTTCAAAACGATTTTAAAATAATCATGGTCACTAAATTTTTCGGATCACGAACATAATTATTTAAGAAACACTAGTAATATAGCCCGTGCTTCGCACACGGGAATTTTTTGCAATATTCAATAAACCGGTTAAAAGATCAAATATCCAATACCACTACGCATTTAAAAATACTACGGTCTTAATATTTTATCGAATATATTGGCAATTTTAAATCCTTAAGATCTTTGATGATGACTAATAATTTCACTCGGCAAAAAGCGGTCCATCATATCCTTTAAATTCAAGACTGAAATAAAAAACATGATAAGATATTAACAAAAAAATGTATAAATAATATAATTGTAATTTAAAAGTAAAAATAAATAAATTAAGTTAATATATTTAATATTTAATATTAATATAACATAACTTATAATAAAAACACATTTCTCTCACTATTATTACCACCTCCAAATCAAGATTAAGATATATCTTGATGTAGGAAAATTGGTTATTACTATTGAGGCTTTTAAAAATATAAAAGTTCAATAATTGTTAATAAGTTATAAATTATTATGTGAAAAATATGAACCTAAAAGTAGTAATATTAACATTATGTCATTTAACGATGACCTTGTACCACAACTACAGGAGTTTCTAATGTTTGGTCAAAAACTTGATTCATAATCTTTAATTGTTTTTCACTACTTTAATTGATTGATATGAAAAGATGAAATTGTAATGATTTATGATTGATATATATGGATAAAAAAGGAAGGAAAAGTTGATAAGCGATACCTAGGTAATTTTAAACTTTCCTTTAGTTAGTTTGTAGAAAGAAGCTAAAACAATTATTTCTTTTATTTTATATTGTTGATAAATTGTACAAATGATTATTGAGAATCCGAGTAAAAATATTTTAAAAATAAAAGCGTATCCGGAAAATCAGTTTTAATTTATTTTTTTTAATTTAACTTTGAAAACAAACACATGTTTTCAAGGAAGCATGTAAATTACAAATTTCATTATTCTAGATCTTATTTTCTTTTAAATTTGAAAAGATATCGATTGATTCATTACAAATCTTCATGAAGTTTTTCCAGTGATTCTACAAAATCATATAAAGATTTAAGTAAGCTAAATATATGAAAAATGTATTGTTCATAAATATATTAGTTGTCTTATTTTACCTAAAACTGTCCAATATGTTAAAAAAACCTATATATATATATATCGATCTTGGTCAAATCTTCATAAAGATATTCATTTAATTAAATTGAAAATTATTGCAACAATTAAGAAAGCTGCATAAATTCGAAAGATACAATGTAAAAAAATCCTACAAAAACCAAGATGCATTGTAAAATGATCTTAGATTATAAATTCTATTAATATAAAATATCATCGTATCGGCTCTTGGTGCAAGTCACAGTTTAGCACTGTACCATCTCTCTCGTGCAAAAATGATGAAGGTTAGTTTGTACTTAGTTTGAAAGTACAAAAACACATATATTCTACATCACCACTTTTGGAGAGTTATAGTATAATGTGTTGTGTATTATTATTTGTAATTTAATATGATTTACATAACAATCTTTTGCTAAGTAATGTCAAATTATTTTATTATTTATAATTTATACATTGCTTGTGATATTTAACCTCTACATTATACTCCAAGTTGATGTTTGGATGAATAAAAAGTTAGCATAGTTAGCCTAGTTCTAACATATTTTTTAAAAATTATGTAATGATTTCAATATTATCAAATTTTGCAAGGTCGCTTATCAAGCACAGAAGAAGGTTTTAAAGCTAAGAGGAAAAGCTTCTTAGTCGGAATTTGTGAACATAACTATTTTGGTTCATTGGTATGTAATACAATACTCAATATAAAGTCGTTGGCAATTAATATATATGTGAAATTGATCGTTTGCGTATATATTGATTACAGAGAGTACCAAAACCATTCTCCATGGAATTTTGTGCCAAACTTCCTCGACAAATCTTTCTTATTTGCAGAGGAGGAATTAATTGTGAAGGATTTTATGATAGCGATAATAAAAAATTATTTGGATATGAAAATTTTATGAAAAGACATAATGTCCGACAAATGTATATGGTATTGTTGAATTATATTGGAGGTGGAAATTTCTTTATTGAGATATATAATTCATTTGGTCTGGCAATAGATTATTCTGGTTGTGATTCACAAAATTGTGTGAATATACCTAATAATATAAAAGAAAAAAAGTTTATTCTCGATTTGGATGATTTGGAGGATGAAAAGGCGAGGATGCGGTATTTTTTTAGCGTACTTGGAAGGGAATTAAGTTTTTACGACCATACCATCCGCCCATCTGATATTGGCCCATGGATAAGTAAAATGGTTAGTTGATACATAAATGTTTTCCTATATCTTTTTTGTGTTATAAATGTTTAACTTTTTGATTATTTTACTGATACAGCTACTTCCGAAAAAAATGTCAGAATTATATGGACAATGGAAAGACGGGGACACAATACAATTGTGTTTTCTGTATAAAATCTGGGAAGTTAAAATTGAAAAATCCCACAATGATTGTTATTTTGTTAATGGATGGAAATAAATCGTGAGGTATAGTGGAGTGAAAATATTTGACATTTTTGTGTTCGATTCACTTATTTCATTGGACGAACACCTGGTTCATGTTTGTCTGTTCAAAAGTGATGATATTCGACCACATGAAATGTCATTAGGTAATGTTTGGCCTTTTATGTTTTATTAGTAATAATAATATTCATTATATGAGAATAGATGATTAATGTTACATCTATGATTCTTTTTAATTATATATCTTTTGAACAGGAACTGAAGATAGGACTGCATCTTTTTTACATGTTATGCACTTGCATACGTGGCATTACAAAGAAATTGTAAACTGACTTGGTACATACATTAATTTTTTAGTTTACTATTTCAAAAATATGTACTATAATGTCTTCTAAACTATTGTTACCTGACAGATTCCACCAATGCTGGTTCGTCTATTTTATGATCATATGCTTTCCAACGCGAATACAGTACGTTGCAGAGATACTATTTTTCCAGTATCGTATAAAAAAGACACAGGGTATTGGAAAAGTGGGAAAATCTTCAAGCAATATAGTCTATAGAGACGTGATACCTTTTTAATCACGATTGATGGAAATTATGAAGTCAGGATGAGAATTTACAGGAGCGATGGGATGGAGGTGAAATATGATTTAATATCTTCGAGACCTGATATTACACCTGGGCATTGGTTTATGAAAGATATGCGAAAAAAAGAATATTCAACTACTTTTTAAGTTTTTACACAATTTAATATATCATTATAATAATATAATGAAGCATAATGTATCTTATTACTATATTTTCAAACGTGGATGACATAGATTACACAAAAATAATATCAGAAGAAGGAGAAGAATTAAATAATGATATAATTGTCCAAATTAGTGATGATAAAGATGGTCATGATAGTGAGACCGAATACAATCACATAGATAATCTTGATATTATTGATAACAGTGAAGGAGACGACAATATCGAAGATGGACTTGAGGAAATGGGCGAAAACATTATTGAAGAAGTTGTATTTACTCTTACGAAATCTCATGTGGGTACACACTGTAACGAATTTGTAAGTTTTCAATTTATTGTTTTTAGTGTGGACAATAGTGGAAGATTCTTAAATACCCAAAATTATGAATTGGAAACAATAATTTTGTAGTAAATTGATGGGAACTTGCATCCTATCGTAGAAGATTTGGGCAAATTTGGAACACTGAAATTAACGTGATTAATGGAAAGAGAAGGTTCTCGGCCGGCTGGAACAAATTTGTGCGGGAAAACGGACTGAAAGTTAACGATGTAGTTGTTCTTAGTTTGCTGGAAGATGAAGTAACTTTTGATATAGTAGTTGTTGAGTAGTATTTGGTAATCCTTGTTTATGCTCTGTTTTTTTTACCATTTTGGCCTGATTTTGCTACTACTTAGTTGCAGTTTACTATTTTGATTCTGAATATTTGTCAGCAGTCTTCCTTATAGTTTTTAAAGCAATGTACGCTTGTCCTTATGCAATTTTGTTAACTGTTAAACTGCATTTTTTCCAAGATTTCAGACTGCTAAACCACATCATATTATCACTATGACTTGTCAATTATTTCCCCCATATTTATCCTATGCATCATTCTTTATATTCTTCATTACTTCTTGGTTTGTTAATTAACTCTCCAATCTTTAAGCCATGTTTAATACCTGGAACCAAGCACTGGTCAAGTTTTAGCGGAATGTGAAATCTGCAATGAGCGGTTTCGCCTCCTGGAAGAAACGTAGCTGCAATTCTAGAGTAAGCCACGTGAATCACATTATTTCCTAAACTACGTAGTCTGCAACAGAGTGTTTTCTAGATAAATGTCTTCCCACGGCCACTTGAAGCATATACAAAAAACACGCCACCAACATTATTTGCGACATTGCTGAGCATAGAAGTATATGCCTGAAGTTGGTCTTCGTTTAAACTTGTAAACAGCTTCTCATGCTTCTCTCGCTGCTGAGCTTGGTTGTAACCAAGCTCTAACGTAATAAGCCTGTTCTCTAATTCATGTAAGAAACTGGCATCAGGAAAATAATAATGGTGAAATCCTTGAGGATCTTCCCAGGATCTTTGAACAATTTTTCTATTTATGCAGTAAATGGTAGATAGATAAATAAGAACTCTATAATAGGAGAAGTGATATACAAATGTAGATTACTTAAATAATAGTTGCTTGTAATTCTATAAAGGTGTCGACAAATTGATAAGGTACATGATTCATTGTTACGGGCAAATTTTGGACGGTGGACCAAGGTCCATGTATCCACTCCAGAAATCTGTCATATTCCATATGGTCAGATGATTAGTTTGATTGTACTTCCTACAGTAATTAAAATAAAAATAATCATTGTTAGATTTATTCGATTATATGTATTGGAGAAACAATCCAAGTGGATATTCTTTTTGTTTAAATGTTAACTATGTCTGCATCATTTATGATTTGTAATGACAGACATTATGGAAAATGATTTTTGTCATTCTGTCCTTATATTTAAAGGTTATAAACCCAAACATATAAATATTGTTTAGCAATCCTTCAGCTAATATCACCCAAAATAATAATATTTACAGTTAGGTTTCCAAGGTGCTCGTATGAAGATGCTCCCTGTTAGTGCAGGTTTTCACTGACAATCTTTCACCGAAGAAGCTCCAACTGCTGATGAGGGTGATACTCTAGAAAAATGGGGGTTGTATGAGCAGTTAAATCTCACCATAGATTCCTCAGATTATTTTTGGTACTGATATTAATCATTATCGTGCCTTTTGAAATATCTGTTTTAAACTAATTTTATGTTCTTACTATGTTCTCTCCATCGTGAATATAACATCGAATGAATGGTTCCTCAAGCATGGAAAAGATCATATTCTTACTATTATGTCAGCTGGCCATACTTTGCAAGTGTTCATCAACGGACAACCATCAGGTAAATAGACTAATGTTGAGCTAATGATTTTTATGAAGAACCTTCTTGCAAGATGTCAGATTATAGGATAACTTTCTTATTTCGACTACCATAATTTTATTTGAAGTGTATTAAGTGCTCCACAAATTCTGTAAATGAAAGAGATCCTAATATTCTTAAAAAAGAAAAGAAGAGTTTACTCCTGTGTAGAAATCACTTGTTGTTAGTTCTTAACTTATTTGTAGTGTTTCAGTGTTCGTTAACTTACAGATTTGTACCAACCATGAGCACCGGTTTTAATCTGATCTTTAAATTTTTGGATTTTGTAGAATATGGTTGATGCACAAAATTGTACAATCTTTTATTTTGGTTAAGTTGGTGTTGGAATAAATTAGCTCCTTCTGGTTGTTGTCTCCTTTGCTTTTATTGTAGCAGAGTTTTATTTGTATCATTTTTTAGTAATCTAATAGTACAGTATCTATTCCAGTAGAATATCCAACATCTATTCTTTGGTGTTGATTGCACATATTTCCAGTAGTGTCTACGTAGATACTTACTTGATCATCATGGTTATATTAAGATCATCAAATATATAGGTTAAAACTATTACTTGATCATCATATTAGATCATTAATTTATATCAAATTTGATAATTACGTTGATAGATGAGTGAACTCATATGACTAATCTTCCCAAAGTGAGACATCCAAAGTAAAAGTACATATGGTTATAACTTATAAGAGCCTGTCCAATGGGAGAAATCCTTAGTTAAAAAATTTTGCGCGGCAACCATTAAATATAATATGTATAAACTTTGACACTCCGACCATACAAAACCCCTGAAACAAAAGAGTCATTACACTAATAGTCATTAAATTTGTCGAATCTCTTGTATTATTTTGAAGCAAAAATGCAAAATATGGAAACATTACACTTAAAAGTGTCTGGGCAATAATAATAAAAATGGATTGGTACGACTAAAATAAAAAAAAAACTGGAAATGCCATGATCACCCTATACATTCAGAACAAAGATCCAGGCGAAAATGGACATTTATCTCTCCTAAAAAAGAAACAAATGGGTGTAATTAGAATTCAGGTTTATCATTGAACTATATATCAGAAAAGTGTCAAGGTTATCACTTTTATATGTGGTAAAATAATAACAAACTGCTTACCAATTTTATTTTCTTGCTGGTAGACCTAGCGGATCCTGGAGTATGTCCATGGTCCGTAATTTCTACCACATCAGACTGTAAAAAATATAGTTACTGAATCATCAATTGTGAATGATATGAGATACAAAAAATAAATAGTTTAAGGATCATATGATAAAATCTGAGCATTACAATAAGACTTATATTTACTGAGTTTGAAATTTCAGAGGCCACCGTATTTGTAGACATGGAAGATGTGGAGCCATTAGTATCATAAGCATCAATTGCATAGTAAATTAAACTATTGAGGATGATGTTATCATCATTAAGCTGAATTCGTAGTGTAATCTCTTTCCCTCCAATAGCCTTAATATGTGGAGGATATGTCCTGAATCCTAAAAAATAATTGACTCTGACAAATAAATTTATTACAAATAAAAATTAAAAGTTGAATTTAAAATAAAGATACCATAATAACAAATTGGCATACCTCGAAACCCTCGGCAATAAGTTTTGTTACTATTTTACCCACCAGTCGTTTTACAGTACAGTCATAGAGGACGAAATTAAACGCTTCTGTAGAGTCTTCTGCAAGTAGAAAAATCTTGAACCTAAACATTAAAAAAAATGATTAAGAACTTATGTGATTTTTTGAAGTTTCATATAACTGTAAACTGGTTTAGTTTACAATTATACAACCTTTTTTGAGGAACATGATTGTTTTGATTGCATGTGGAGCATTTATATTTTCTTTCCAGTTTTGTGACTTCTCCAGAGCAATCCATCTTGCTGCAGCTACGGTACCATCAGCCGACACTCTCCTCCACAATATTAACTTTCACTTTGTATAGAAAAATCATCTAAAAAATGATTAACATATGATGAATAAAATTTTCTGGAGGCAGTAGAAAAAATATAAACTCAAATTTCTATATATATGTAGTTAGTAAAATTGTGTAAAGCAAATAATTAATTAATACCTTCAAAAAATCAGTTGCAGTTTTCTCACTAAGTTCTTTTAGCGTGATAGTATGAATAGTATGATAAATTGACCCTTCGAATTGAGTTGATGATGATATAGCTTTTCTCGAAGGAACGCAACCTCTTCACGGAGTCTAATTCGAGAAATGAAGTACATGTAATAATTGTGGTATTGAGAATAAATATATACAAAAGTGCCATAATTACTCAAATGTGAACCTCTGTCTCATCTCAAAAACGGCATCATGGTCCAGGTTTAGATAAATTTTGGAAGCAGGTATAGTGCTAATCTGAACAGAGGCTGCAACCAAGAAAATTTGAAAATTAAGCTTCATTGCTGCAATATTTTTGATAGTTTTATTAATAAAGAGGTTAGTTCATTAAAAATTAACTAACTATAAAAAATCTTAAGTTTGATAGTGGTCAATATGACAAGCACTCGCTCTTCTTTTGGAATCTCTTTATAACGTGCATCAATTGCAATTGCAAGATTACCCTACACAGTAACTTTGGAGGAATGCCTAGAATAAAATAATAGATGAAGTAATAGTAAACATACAATATGGAAAGTAATATTAAATATATGTACACAAACAATAATCAGAAAGAACCAAGAAAATTAATACCTTTCATCAGTAATCTGAAAATGGACAATGTCCCTTTGACCAAACTTAGTATCAATCTTGGAAAGCTCCTCAAAACTCTCTAATACTCCCATAACATCTACAATCAATCTTGACGTTAGACACTTTGCGTGAAAAAAATTACTTGAAAATTTAAAAAAAAGGATTGTGTCCTCAAAACCTGTTGCAAATTCTGGAAATTCTGTACCACCGTTTGCTTGTGCAACAACAAATAATTCACTCAGATCCACAAATTCAAATTTGTGGGTAGATATCATAACATCATCATCATCAACAGGATCTACAGCTGTCGTATATGAGAAATTAATTATTAACCTAGAGGAAACATGTTTTAGTGTTCCAAGAGCTTTTTTGGTATAAAAATTAGAAAATACGTATACGCCACCCTCCACTATCTTATCAGAACGCATTTTTTCAGTAATCTGGATATATGTAAGCATGTACATGACAATCCTACATAAACAAACAATGGTGAAGAAGTGGTTAAACATAGCAAACATTTTATAAACATATTGATATTTAAATATAATTTATGTAACTATTATAAGTAAAAAAAAATAGATTTTACACTATCATCCAGCAGAATGAGGTTATATCTCCTGATGACATCGATTGCGGTAGAAGAGTTTGGAACCGAAGATCACATTCGAGTTACTCTTGCTTTAATTTTCCAGGTGGTTCTAGAGAGGCCGAGAGAAGATAGTTGATCGAACATTGTTGCTAAAAATCTGGAAAATAGTATATTCAGCGAATTAGTTCGAATCAATTCAACTTTTAACTACATGATAGATACATAAAAAACTATGAGAAAATAGAAAATCAGAAATAGTTGAGTATTATTACGTTTGTGTAGTGGTTGCTAATTGTTAGTAGGAAGATGTGATTTTGTGTAAAAGGATGAACATGGTTTATATATGTGATTGAGACATAATTAGTGAGAGGAATTGATGTATGTATAGAAAAATCAGCAGTTAATAATTGTTTCCATGATTCAAATAATAAATTAATGATTTTCTAATCATAAAAAAATCAATTATAGCATGAATTATGGACATGTATGATATTTTTTGGATTATTGATTTTGTAAATCATAAAAAGAATCAATTAGAACTATATCTATATTTTTGCAAGGTGTTATTTGCTAATAAATAATTTATATGACTATTTACTCTTATTAAGGAGAGGAAAATAGAGAAGGACATTTTAAGTAAATTGTAAAAGCCAGTGCTAGTAAATATTAGGAATATATTAAAAATTCAGTATGATACATACTATAGATTGTATGTATGATGTGGTGTGCAACAAATTGTGCGATGAAGAATTATGTTTACAAAGAAGAATCAAAGAAGAATCGGCAGAATCATGTAGCTCTACAATCAAGGAAATTGAAATACATTCGATGATAATTGTGATGATAATTGTGATCAGACATTCCTTTTATTCTTTGCAGAATAACTGTGATTGATGTCATATTGGTAGTTACCATGTTGAATTAATTCAAATATGTTGAATAGTGAATATGGAATATCCGGAGCCCATGGATAGTGAATATGGAGTATCCACTAAATATAGTATTGTTTGTATTGATAAATTGAAATCGGATAAATCCATGGGTTGTAACTGGGTTGGATTATTAAAATGGATCATATATTTTGAATTTTGGATCATGGTACATGTTATACGTACATAAATGGTTTACATCTAAATTAAATTCACGTTCTTTTTAAAACAGAAAATTTTGATTTCTATTATTTTTTGAAAACATCTACA
This sequence comes from Apium graveolens, assembly GCF_009905375.1. NCBI lineage: Eukaryota > Viridiplantae > Streptophyta > Magnoliopsida > Apiales > Apiaceae > Apium > Apium graveolens. The sequence continues at coordinate 93,235,580 of NC_133654.1, forward strand.
CGAGACAGTATACAATCGAATCCTGAAATTATTTTCCTTGGGCATTCTTTAAAAAGAAGAGTTACATTGCACTTGCATTTGGTTGCAATTTTGTTCACGAAATTTCTATTGTTTTTTTAATTACATCGAATCATATGTCAATCTTTTACCTATAAACACTATTCTGCCATTCATTAAATTTATTGGATCCAAATTCTAATTCATGTTTTCAATTCTTGAGAAAAAGTGAATAAATTTATTCTACTTGCTTGTTTTCAAATACATACAAGACATGCATCATGTTCTCTCAACAATTCTTGTTTAGAGACACATGCCAGCTAGACACAACTTGTATGGGGAACATACTAGACAAGTGGGCAGACATCCTGTTCTTGTGACATGCATTAGCTAGCCCAGTAATGTAAATCATATAACACACTTATACTCAAGATTTATCGAAATAGATAATGTGAGAATACAACTGTTGTGAAACACTTCATTCAAATCAAGTCTAACTATAATAGATTATTCTCAATTGTTAAGTCATCTAATACACGGGGATACAACAAGGATCATCACAGTTTTCTTTATTTGTTGAAATCTTACTTTAGAGTGGATGTAGAAGTAGAGGTCTTACACTATTTCAATATTGTTACTGCTTCTATGTCCACCATTATGCATATTCAATCTTGTGAGATCGCTGGGGTTTGAAGTGAAGATTCGGTTAAGAGTAGCAGCCAAACGGACCCCAGCCTGAGCCAACCTCTTCTCCGCAACAGGCAACCGAGAGAGGAAGTACTCATCTGCGTCACCATTGAGAAAATGCAGATATAGTTAAACATTAAGAGTGGCCCAATTGCTTGAGTATGAAACTCTTGCACTTGCGTTGATCGACACAATTACCTTATAGTAAATATAGTTGCTTAAATTTCAGAAATAATAGGAATTGCACAGTTTATCATTAAACATTGTCTATGTGCTGCATGTTTCTGTTTTCTTTTTGTACAATTATTTAAAGCAAATGATTTCACTTGTTAATTATACATTTGATTTAGGAAAAGAAATCATACACGGTATCGAAACACAAATATAATAAGTTTACTTCAATAATTAGATGTGTGCACCTCCTAAAGTGGTCCCAGGTGTGGCATTTCTGTAGGCAAACTTGCAGGCCAACTCAATGCTTTCAGAAGCATACCTGAAAGAATTGTTAACTATTTATGTCTAGCAGTTTTCAACATATTTAGTTATAAAATGATCGACTGTCCTATGTGCATCATATTTTTTTCTTTAATCCATCATTATTCATGATCTTTCGAGGGAGACCTCGATAAGAGGAAGTTCTCATATGAAACAAGAAAACCTCTTAAGTTTAAGAAAGTAATTTTTAACTGCACTAACAATTTAAATAACAACTTAAATCATGTACCTCAGGATATGAGGTTTTAAATCTATTAAATCATGGTGTGATATATTAATAAAACAATAGTCAAAGTTTAATCAATTATAGTCCTAATCCAGAAACAAGTGTATTGAACTAGATCACAGAACTTTAGAACCACGTCATACTCAGCTACCCGACTCAACAAGCAATAAGACATCAGTAAATTGCAAGCAATATGAATATCGTGCATATCACACCTGCCAATCTCTGCAGTATTAATATGATCTTTTCATGTCATTTTATTGCACTTATTATATCCTATATATAATTAGTGTAAGGAAGTTTAGGTGGTACGGGAAGATGGTATGGTCGTCACCGTCAATATTGTAAATTCCTCCTGTTAGTAATGTAAATTCCTCCTATTAGTATAGTGTCCATTGTTTAGTTAAAAACAAACAGCAGCAAAAAAACAATTTAAAGTGTACTAGAGTTGCAAAACGAAAAAAATAGAAATACAAAAATCACAAAACAAACACTAAATAAAAATTTAAAAAGAAGCAAATAACGTTGGTAAACATACCACAAAAATTAGTTTTCCTATAATAGAAGAATTCACATTTAATTGGACGTACCAAAATTCACCCATATATTTTCTATCAAAAAAAATTTAATATAAAAAAATAGAGAAAAGTAAATTGAAATTCGAAATATTCACCATCTAAAAATTATAGAGTGAAAAAAATAAGAATTTAATTAATTAAAAATCACGTAAAACATAAATTTATGAGTAAAGCAAAAAATGATGAATTTCTTGCAAATAAGAACAGAAATTTCAAAAAAAATGAATGAAAATAATATATAAATTATCCCATGCATCGCACGGCTAACTATATATAATTGATGTAAGAGAGTCAAGTGGTGGCCAAAACGTAATCATTAGATGGAGTAAGGAAAAAGGCAAATTATAGTTAAATAAATATAGAACTAAATGTTCAGAAAAATATAATAGCGAAAATTGATTCTAATAAAATATTTTAATATTAAAATTACAAAGACAAATTTTTTATAAGAATACATAATATTTAAAAAATTCAGTAAAACATAATTATAAATTAACCGTGCATCGCACCGGTATAGAGCTAGTTTATTATAACAGTGATAACAAGAAATAACTAGGTTTGACTTTTGACTCCTGCAATACCAAGTAATGAATTTGTTTGAAGTACAAAATATTCTGAGATAAGTATTTTGAATTCTAAACATTTGACATTGCGTTCCTGACAACCATGTCATATTATCATATGTTTTTTTCAAAATAAATATATACGCTTGTGTGAGTCAGGCTGTCAGTTTGGTTATTTACATGATTTTGTCCAAAGATGAACAAAAATTCACATGGAGGCGCTGCAAAAGCAGGTTGATTCAAAAAAATATGAACCAAAAATACTTACGGGTCTGGACAAACCACATGATCAGCAGTGCAATTGCTCCAAGATAAGCTGTCGGTAAGCCAGACACCCTATATTCATTTCAAGGATAATTAGAACAAAGGAAATGAGAGTGCAAGGCAAGTAGTAAACTGGTGAAAGCATGCGCACATGCAAGCAACTCCAAGAACCTAAAAAAGACGAGGTAACTAACTAAGTTAGACGTAGAATCATGCATGAGTTTTCTTACAAATAAAACTATTTTAACTAATGTAATTATATGTTCACATGTTAACAATTTAATTTAGTGAAATATAAGACTAACACAACCTCATCTTCATTGTTTCCTAATAGACGTGAGTGTTCCGATTATTTTCCCTCAGGGAAACTTGCCTGATTGCAAACTAGTTCAGGGATCAACGGAAGAATGAAGAATCAAATTACTATATATAAATAAGACTAATATCAGATGTTTGATTGCTAAAATTACAATCCTGGAACTATATTCCCAAAATTATATTGCAGTGGATAATAATCAAATGACCATGAATTGTAGGCTAAATAGTCTAAAAAATAAAGTTAAACCTTCTATTAAAAACCTACATATGAAAGTATTTTATCTTTAGAAAAATATGTTTCATTCTAGCAAAAAATACAGAATTAGATATGTTGTTTACTAAACCTCAAAGAAGATTAAGTTACTACAACAATCTCTCTTATGTATTATAGAGATAATAATATCAATAAGGAATCAGTTGATTTAGCAAAAAAAAAATAAGGAATCAGTTGATGTAAGTTATTCATAACACTGGAAATCACGTGCCTGATGTTAGTATTCTAATGGCTAATAGAAGGAATCCGATATCATTTGTGGGCTAATTTGATACATGCACCAATGCTTCATTTATTGCTAAGATGATCAAATGACCTTCATTTGATACATGTACCTTCAATAAGATCTGCTAGACTAAAATGACTTGATCGCTCTAGAACAATACCACACTCCATACATTATACTCCCATCACTAATAGTCCTCGGGGCTCAAATTATTAGTCCTTTATAATATGTTAACCTTATGTCCGTTTTATTCATAACAGTGGGTAGGACAGTCTCATTCCCTCTAATACATGGTTAAAGGAGGTGTTATTAAATCACTTTCCCTTTTAAAAAGTCAATTTTAATCCCTTTTAATCAGCTGACTATAATTTTAAGTTAGTTTTTCCAAAACTAAGAAGGGATAAACGTTTTGAAGGATAATAGTCCTATTCCAAATTTAATCCTTTGCAAACATAGCCTGAGGAATAATATGTGGGTGTTACAATTCAACAGATCTAGCGGGGGAGGGGGGGAATTTAAAAAAGAAGAAGAGGAATGTCCAACTTCCTTGTACAATATTAAGTTCAAGTTCCTGGAGTTCTATTGCACTCTTAATTTAACAAATATACGTAACTATTGCAATCACAATTTCATATCGAAACAGAATTAAGTACAAAAAAAACATACTGTAATATTGCTCTGAATAGCTTGTATTAAGCTAGAAAGATCTGAATTGTAGAATGTCTTCAAGGAGGATTCAATCATCATTGTGTCCCATACCTAGAACAAAACAAAGTAACTTATTAATATCTTTCTATCCCAGGAAAAGGATGAAGCAAAACACAGGATTGCACATGTACACACATCGCGGGAAGCACCAACGACCAAATCAGTAAGTCAAGCTAAAGATTACTTTTTTCTTAGCGAACAAAAACTCATTCAGTATTGAACCTTTACTTTTCTTTTTTCCGAGACCGCGTATGATAAACCCCCACTTCTAGATGAATTAGTCTCCATTAGCCTAGTCAAGTATAATATAATAAAGTGAACTATCTATTCTAGGTGTGATTGCTGACTCCAATGGCCAAAGCTCGGCAAGCTTACAGTAGACTGACTTCTCCTTAATCTTCTAGGGCATTAAATGTTATTCACTATTATAGTTTTGGTTATGGCTGGGATCAAATTGTACTTCACATATTTAGGTATATCTATTATTTACTTTTCATTCTTCTGTTTTCGGTTAAATTTACAAGGCTACTAACAGAATAAAGTACGTTTTACAATATTTACAAATTCAAGGCAGTTACTATTGTTCTAAATTATAGACTCAAATATTTAAAAACTAAAATAATGAAACACGTGATGTACATTGATAGATTTAAAAAAAATTAGCAAGAGAAACAGACTAGTAAACAAGTTTACAGTCACTTGCATGATGCAAATTGGTTTTCCTCCGATACCAGCGGACGGTGATTGTGTTTCCTCCTTCATCGCCAAGGAAGCCAACATGTAGAGGCTGCCATCAATAAGCAACATGTTAAACCCTACCATGCATTTACTAATTTTAACTCTGTTGCTACATGCTCCATTCCCTCTCTAGAATTGATTCTACAACATCAATGTCTTAAATCCTAATATATCTATCTGATATCTTTACTCATTCACAATTGGTGATTGTATATGCTTAACACTTACGAGTGGGATATGCTAGGTTGTTTAGTTTGGTTTACATGGTCAACAATTAAGAAGGGGGGAAATTTGAAGTCTAAATTGTTTAATTATTTTACAGTGTTAAATATATATAAAGCAGGATTCAATTATTCAGATCTTTAGATGTGAATTTCGAGTGCAGTGGGAAACTAGGCTGCAGTTGGTAGATTTTTAGGCTCTGAAATCAAACTTGTACCGAAAAGGCTTACAGGGTGTTAAAATGGATAACTAGAGATAGATTGAAAGAGATTGTACAAGAAAGAGAAACACCAAGTGTAGAAAGAAATGAATGTTTAAAGTCAACACTAGGCTTCAAGAAACTTTGATATCAACACCACATGCCCTCAATCTCAATTCATTCTGAGTCTTGAAATAGTTAATTACTATATATTATCTTTGCATAATAGTTGATTATTGATATAAACTTAGTACAGAAAAATTATAGTTCTGTAGAAGTTCTAACACTGTAAGAGCTTAAAAAATTAACCTGATGGACATCACCAACGAAATGTGATAAGAACATAAGTGCCTCCGTCAAGTTGTCTGCAATCACCCACTGACGTGTTCAATTTGTTTAAGGGCATTAGTTACTAACCTAATTAATAAGTGTGACTTACTATTCATTTTTGAATTCAAGTCATGAACACCCAATAGAAGTTGCTCTGTGTAGTTGTGAATTGCTCCAGTAACACACCGGTCTTTCCGTCCAACAGAATCATGGCAATCTCCTTACAGATGAAAGAAGACTCCGGTATTAAGATACTAATGTAAAAAAAATTAAGCTTTTTTAAGCAATGGATTAACATGTCTGAGTTGTACAACAGAATATATCAGATAAATTTTCTCAATGATCTATTAACTCGATATATCAAACTTTGTCTACATTTTAATCAATCATTTCAGGGGGTACCCCCAGTGCCTCAGGAATGAAATGGTAGCAACATAAAAATTACAGGTTCAACTAGTACATTTCACATTGTAAAGCTTTTTTTTTTTTTTGACGAACACATTGTAAAGCTTTTGTGTGTTTAACAAGTAGATATTATGCACTTTTAAGTTCTTAAGATAGTAAACTACAAGATTTTTAATCCTTTACAAAACAAAATAAATCATACGGCTAATAATGCAACAGTAAGAAAATTCAGGTCGAAGTCCTCTGGCGTAAACCACTAGGCATAAAATGTAGGCTTTGCAGCTACTATGGGTTCACTACTTGTCCACGAGTTATAATATTAAGCAGAAATTAATAAGTCTAACAACATCTGATATCTTATTATTGCTACCTGCAATAATTGTGTTTACAAGCATATATAAATTAGAATACATACTTATTGAATAGCATCGGTAAACATTACGCAAAAAGCATATGTACTTACTACAGTATTTATAGTTACACCTGAAATCAGGCGTGTCCACATAATGTAATGGGCTACTCCAACGCATATGAAATCGAACCTCGTCAGCCCAGGAGCAAACAGCTGCTAGATCACCATCTGCATATTCTGGGAGCAATGCTTTCACTGCAGTCAGTGCATCTTTACTAAGGAACCCCTGAGGCATCCATAATGTTTGGCATTAGGTCCCAGATAGGTAATAAATTCCACTCCCCTCGCAACATAAACATGCAAATGAAAAAAACCAATCTGTCTTCTGTAGAACCTAGTTACACTTGATGACAAATACATCCAGTAACGACAAATTTCCTCTGAACATGTCGACTAGCAAAAAAAGAAAATATAGCACTCCAGTAACAAAGAATCAAAGTATGTGTTTCCTAGTTCTTGTAGCAATTAGGGAACATTTTGTCCCTTTTTATCTACCGTTAGTCACATTATGAGATATTACCTATGAAAAACAGTAATCCCCTCTTATTGCCTACTAAAAATTCTAACGCCAAAAACTACAAGGAAGTATGTTCAATATTAGGTTCTTGCTAGCAAATACCAGAAAAAAACACAGCAAACTAACCATACCCCCACCAAATTTCTGCAGGTCAGCATTACAAAAAAAAAACAATCTTATACACCATACACACAAAAATTGTATATCTAATAACAAGAACCTCAACCTGACAATTAACACTATGATGTTGTATATCTGTACACCAACTATTTAACTTTGCTAATTAAAACCCCTTAAAGTTCATACTTTCTCAACTACACAGTAATCATGTTTAAAAGTACTTCAAAAACATAACTAGATAAATAACCAAATTATCTCTGGATGTCGAAAGTTCGAATCTTGACAAAAGTGCGAGTAAAGAAGCAATATATTCTTAAAAATATAATTAAAAGGTTACCTGGGCAATTTTACAAATTGCAAAATGTCCTTGTTTTCCCCAACAGAAAACACTTGGAAGTAATAGCAGAAAATAAATTCCAGTATAAGTCAACATACCCATGTTTGATCCAATTTTTAAAAACCAAGAAGTGTCAAAATTAATATACACAGCTAAAATAACACAAGATGAATAAGAAAAGTGAGATATCTTAAGTGGGGCTTGCTTTGTAGTTAGCTCGGGGTTTTTATGTTTTGTTATTACATATTGCTGAAATTCTCTCTCACCCGAGTGATCTGGGGTGTACACGGTTTGAAACCCTGCCAATCCAAGTCGAACCGATCCTATTTCGACCGAACTAAATCGATTTTTTTTAACCCGATATATAGTTGGGTTGAAAAAATGTCAACCCGATTTAATTGGGTTGGATATGGTTTTCGATAATTTTAAACCAATCCAACCCAACCTGATTAAAATATATATGTACATGCTGATAAATTAATCCAAAATTATGTTTAGGTCATTTACATAGATCCATATATCTCTAATTCTAAATGTAACTTATAATCTCCGTGTTCATAGTTCATTTCGTAACAAGAATAGATGTTTGATTATTGTTATATTTTTTGTTTTTATGATTCATTCCAATATATAAAGCGTAAGCAATATTATTAGTACTTTTGATGTCGAAAATTAGATGTTTAAGACTATTCAATATAGAGGATTGTAATATTGTTTTGAACTATTTTCAAGTGTTTTAAACTTTAAAACCTTAAGTTTTATTATAATTTTTTATATTAATTTTGTATATTTAATAAACCGATCCAAACCGAACCAAACTGAAGTATACAAATTGGTTTGGGTTACAAATTTAAACGGTCTGGGTTGGGTTGAAATTTTGAAAATCCGAATTAATTGGATTGGGTTGCTAAATTCTCCCAACCCGCTCAACCCGATCCGTGTACACCCCTACTCAATTATATGATGACATCCCGACCCTATCCTAAGTATAAGATTATTTTATTTGTGTTATCTATAAATTTGGGTCCGAAATTATATTATTCGGATATAAATTCATCCAAATATCCGGATTGAAATCAAACATGTGTCTATATCGTTTTTTTTTATTTTCTAACCATGAATTTTATGATTCACCAAATAGTAGTTAAATATAATCCACTAATATTAGTATTGTTTTTATTTCAAATATTCAAATGATTATTATTTAGTATAAAATAAATATAATACTATAAAATAATATTTTACAAATTTAAACTTATATACGAATATAAAATTAGAAATACATATATAATTTTTCATCGTTAATAAATCATTTTTTTCTGAAAATTTAAACTTATATAAAATATTATAAAATTATAAATGAATATTTATTTATAAATGTAATGGGTTAAAAATATAATCTATACATGGGTTCAAATCGAATATGAATCACATATATTTTAATTGGATCATTTTATAAATAATAATATGAGAACTGCTTTGAGTGGGTATATGAATGCAAATATCTGTGATCATATTCATTCGGTCAAGCTAAATTTTTTTGCCAAATTAAAATCTTTTATAAAATCAATATGAGATATGTATCATATTTTCGAGTTATATATAAACCGAGATATGATATAATTCAAATTAATTTACAACCTTAATTCTACAAGTCTCTGTAACTGTGAACTCAAGGGGTGATCGCGGGGTGCGGTTTTTTTCTAACCGTAAAGTAAACCGCACGTGTAGTTTGATCAAATTTCTAAACTGCACCTGCACCATATAATTTCAAAAATCGCATAAAACACCTGATAAAAATGCGGTGCAGTATGGTGCAGTTTATGCGATTTATTTATTCAAAAAAAATAATATTTGCATATAAATATAATAAAAAAATAGCTAATAAAAAAGTTAAAAATAATAAGTTTTAGATTAAAAATTAAAATATATCAGTTATTTGTAATATGTAAACTAGTATTTATAACACAAAATTATAGAAAACAAAAACTGAATCTATAATATATAAATGTATTTATATGTATACTATAAATATATATTAGAAATTATAAATAATTTTATATATATAAAATTACAGTGCGGTGCGATTTGAATCACATTATTAAAATTTCACCATAAATTATATCCGCGTGATTTGTCAAAAACTCAAAATATAACTGCATCTCAGAAAATTGAAAATTACATTTTTTGAACATATACTTTTTAGAGCTGCTAGATTACACTAATAATAAAACTTTACGTAATATATATACTGTAAACCTAATATGTGCTTATATCTACGACACAATTACACAATCAATCTAAGATATGTTAAACATGGTAATACAATGTATATCTTATAATTAATTGCTACAAATGATAAAGTCCTACAGTGACATATCTCTGCAAATTTTATCCTTATGTGATAGTGTAAATCATCTCCTGATTTCCAGCTTGATAAATAAGATGTAGCAACAATCAATATATGAGTAATTTGTAAAAGGGACGGGGAGGTAGAATGCAAATTATAAGAACAAAAGATATAAAAATTTCAGGTAGTTTAGTTTTTTGATTTGCCACCTGAATTATAAATTGAAGAAATAATCTACGTAAATTACAAGAATTTCACAGATGTGTTTTACAGTGTGTTTCTAAGAGATAGTGCTCTCAACTAAGTGTTGTGCAAGACATGCCCCTATAATAACAAGACTAAGTCACATTGAAATCTTAAGGTTAAGTTGTATGATAATCTATATTTGTACTCTATATTGTATTCCTTAAGTCTGTAAAAGTGTTTAGTAGATTAGACTGGGGGATTTTTCTGTGAGCAGTTTCAAGTTAAGGAATAAATTATGGAAGAAGATCAAGTCATGATCATGCCTCAGAGAAAAAATGTAGAAGTTTGGAGCTGAATAATGTTGTTCTAGAAAAAATGTTCAAGGTCAAGATATCGACAAGTCACAGATCAAGGTATATCGAGAAATCATTCGAGAAGTCTAAAATTACTTGAAGAGAAGTCCAAAATGTCTTATAAAGAAATCTCAGAGATATCGACAAGTCAAATGAATATGTAGAGAACTGGAGATATCGACAAGTCATTTCTACATATAGAGAACTCAGAGATATCGACAAGTCAAATGAAGATGTGAATAATTGGAGATATCGATAAGTCAATTTCTCATATAGAGATCTCAGAGATACCGATAAGTCAAATTGTGTATATCTATATGAGGTCAAATTTCTCATATATAGATATCTCAGAGACATCTATATGAGAAATTGACATGTCGATATCTCCAATTCTTCACATCTTCATTTGACTTGTCGATATCTTTTAGTTGTCTACATGCAGAATTGACTTGTCGATATCTGCACTTCTCTGAATATTTATTTGACTTATCGATATCTCTAAGACTTGTCTATAAGCCATTTTGGACTTCTCTACAAGTCATTCTGGACTTCTCAAATAACTTCTAAAATAACTTCTCGATATAACTTGATATGCGACTTGTCGATATCTTGACTTAGAACATTTTTCACAGAACAGCTTTATTCAACTTCAAGCTTCTACACTTTTCTCTGAGGCATGATCATGGCTTGATCTTCTTCCAGAATTTATTGCTTAGCTTGAATTTGTTCACAGAAAAAATCCTATATTCTAATCTTCTAACAATTTTACAGACTCAAGAAATACAATACAGAATACAAATTTGATTATCAAACAACTTAATCTTAGGGATGTCAATGTGACTTAATCTTGTTATTGTACATGCATGTCTTGCACAACAATCTCCCCCAATTTGTGAGAAGATTGCTTATCACAAGTTCATGCCTGATAGCAAGCTAAAATCAAATACATAAAAAATTGATAGAATGACAAATACAAAATTTGTACACTAAGTAGTTACATCAGTTCAAACACTACAAACATTATGTGAATTTTTCATAGACTGGTTCTTTCCTAATGAGGTCCTTGAGATTTATTAGCACTTGAATTTTTCATAGTTTGGTTCTTTCCTAATGAGGTCCTTAAGGATTCCACTAGTTTGAGCCATTCATCCAATGAGTAATTGTTAGGTAACCAACTCTGAACCTTGAAAATATGCCAACTTGAATGTTTAGAAAGTGTCCATCTTTTGTGATTCCACTCAGCCCCCTTGCCTTAAGTTCATTTGACCTTTGTCCAAATATTTCTATCTCCTTGGCATATTGCCTTTCCCTTTTGTAATATTCGGGACACAGCGTGTAATTATTTTTATTGATAAATAATTATTATGTGATTTTTGTTGAATTATTTGATGATTGGTGTTGTTATGTGGATGTTTATGTGGTAAAGTATAAGTATGTTAATTTTATTATGTCTAGAATAAAATATAGATAATTAAGGTATTTTTCTGGTAATTTTTGGAGTGTTATATGATTTTATATTGATTTATGAATTTATTAATTATTTTCTGAATAATTACAAAACTATTTGCGTCGGGCCAAACACGGGTCAAACCGTAATCCGGATCGAAAAAGTCAAAACATGGAAAATATCTGGAATTACCAGATTAGGTTAGGAAGGAGTTTACAGAAGAGTTTCAGGTTGTAAAAATATAAAAACAGTTGAGGTTGGACGATTCTCGGCTTTAGAAAATTTTTGATACGATAACCCTGTTCGATAACATTATCTTCGTACAAAGCGTTTTATATATCCCGGTTTTGGTAATTATCCAAAACCTTTGATGCTTATCCAAAACAGGATAATGCTTATTCAAAACAGGATAGTGTTTATCCAAAACGTTATCCGACATGATCGTTTTTATAGTTACTTAGCGGCTAAGTAACTTATTTTTCGATCCAAAACGTATTAATATTCCATAAATATAAATAGCCAATACAATATTGTATTTTGTACAGATAATCATTTGTAAACAGTAAAACTATATAATTTCCAGAGAAAAACTTTAAAATTCATCGCGTTCTTCATAATCAAACGAGGATTAGTAGGCATTATTGAACTCCGATTTGAGCGTGCCATATATCAAATCGAAGCTCTCGAAAAGTTCTTTCATAATCAATCATCCATTTCAGTGCAGAAATCAAGGTGATTTTCTTATTTAATTATTTTAATTTGAATTATTTAGTAATTAAAATATGAATTTTTGTTCTTGATGTTGTTTGTGTGATTTGATGCTAGAATCATGTAGATCTTTTCTTCCTGGTCATTTTGGTATAATATATGATGAATTTGGAGTTCAATAACATGTTCAAAACGATGTTTGATTCTCAGATTATAAAATTAGGATTTATAACTTTGAATGTTCTTAATTGAAATTTAGGCATTTCTTGTTTAGGGGTTATTAGTTGAAATTGATTGCATGATTAAATAGATCATTTAACCACGAATCGAATGGTGTCATCGAATTTAACAACTGATTTCTGGAAAGCCTTGATCGGAAAATGGGAACAGCGGCGGCGGAAATTTTCCGCCGGGTTTTCCGGTTGATTCACTGATTTTCTGGTGATTTAATTCGCATGATTACGTTCCTAGAAGCTTGTACTTCATCCCCTGTTAATCTGGAGCATTCTTGGGCTGTTTGAGTGGTGGCCGGAAAACCTCCGAGCGGCGGCCATGGTTGTCGGCCGCCGAAGGTGGAAGGAGGAGGGAGGTGGTAAAATTACCATTCTACCCTCCCAGTTTGTAAAATGTTATAAATCAGTCCCTGTTATTTTGAAATCTTGCAAAATTTGTATTTCTGTTTTCAAAAATTCTAAAAATTATATTCCTATTAATTTTATTTTCATAAAAAATATTTTTAATTATTTTAAATTCCAAAATTCATTAGTTAATTATTCTGAAAATTGTTTTCAATTCTAAAATAAATTTTAATTAATTATTTAATTAATTTTAGTTGATAATTAATTATTTAATTAGTCAATTAATTTAAACATTAATTGATCAATTTGTTACTCCCTAACAATACAACAAAAATTATAGGGGGGGTTGAATGTAATTCTGGCTTCTTTTGAGATTTTAAAATTGTTCTAACTCAATATATATAACAGTGTTTGATTTGCAGTAACGCGGAATGAAAGAATAATAGAAATCAAAATACTAAGTAATAAAACACAAGTTTTAAAACTTTCTGGTGGATTTGAAAGTATCTACCATATATATATATATATACATATATCAGATTGAGAACTCTGTGATACTTTGAATAGCACACAACTGCTTTACAAGTGAACAAACAAACTACAGAGAAATTCTTAACAAATACAGTTTTATCAATCTCTCTGAAAAAATGTGCTTGCTTGGTTAGTTGTTCTACTTGCTACACTTGGTTTATATATCACCAAGTTACATGACAGTAAGACAAGATAATAAAAAAAAATAAGTCTAGTCTAATATCATGCTTCAATATTACTCTATCCAGCATCTTTGAATATCTTCACATTTGCATGGAAATGGTAATGCTTCTTTGTTCTCAAAATCCTGTTTAACAAGCTGCCACATTCCTTTTGCAAACACCCGATGCATGTGACTATGTTGTCACTATCAACAGCTATTTTGAATATGATCATCCATCAGGATTATGTTGAACATCCGTCGGGAATATGTTGATCATCCGTCGGGAGCCTTGTAGATCATCCGCCGGGAGTCTATCTGTCACTTGACTCTATTGCACTTATATATAATTACAAGACATCTCATATTTATAATTAGCCAACCTATTCTGTATATCAATCTAGTAGTCAACATGACTTAGAGAATCCTACAGAATCTACTAGACTAAAACATGTTGTTTGCAGAAATGTGCTACAGTACTTATTTGTTACATAAGCTACACTCTCGACGGATGTCAAATTGTCATCCGTCGGGACTATAAAGTTCATCCGTCGGGACTATATTAGAACATTTGTCGAGAACTACAAAGTGTACTAACTTAAACCTACCAAGGTGTTTTGTTTAACTTATCATCAAGTTCACAATATATTTCTAACAATCTCCCCCAATTTATGTCTACTAGAATTGTAGCCATAAATTAAGAGAGACTTGATGACAACAAAACACCCTAAATTTACAGATTAGAATATAGTAGATAAAACTGATAAGTGCTACAATTTTATTGAAAATTGAACAAAGTAAAAGTGTACAAAGAGTTCTCACAATCATTATCAAGTTGCTCCTCTAGTCTGAGCAGATGATTTTTATTTCCTTGATTGTCTGGATTTCTTCCCAAGCTTCCTATTGTTTTCCTCTATTTTGATTTTGGAGCTGCCTGTGAAATTCAAGTTCTTCAGCATCTGACAGATCCAGCTTTTCTTACATTTCCAATAGAGTCTCATTGCTAGAGATACTCAATTGGTCATCCAGTCTGAAGAATCTTCTAACACCCTTGTCATCCATGAATTCCATCAGCCAATAAGGCCTCAAATGCACTCTATTTCCTGTGAAGGGAATTGATAGAGTTTTTGGGAGTGCATCTTTGGCTTTATTGCTCCTTAAATCTTTTATCTTCTTTAGGACCAATTTCCTTGCAGTTACATTAAAACCAAAGTTTTTCTTGAAGGATGAGATGATCTTTATTAGTACGGAGCAGCTTTCCTGAAGAATCCTGTGAAGAGGCCATGTGATTTCTCTCCTTCCCTTGTACTTAAACACCAGTCTTTCAGGAAGATGTCTGTGAGCATCAATCCCTCTTACTTCTTCCAATTTATCCAAGTAGAGGTTTAAATTTGAAAACTCCTTGCTGTCACAGATATATAAATATCTCCCTTGTTAACTGTTGGTTGAGTTTTGGCTAAGGTTTTGGTTCTGAGAGTCACAGGTTTGACCTTCTTGGTTGGTCTTATCTTTGTTTTCTTTGGCTTGTTGAAGATAGGTAAATTGAGTTCAGGAATTGGAAAACTTTCCTAGTCTATTGGCTTATCCTTGGGAATTATAGGCTCACCATGAAAATTCTTTGTTGGATCCACCTTGAATTTCTCATGTACCACTGAGAGCTTGGATGTTTGAGTTGAAGTTGTAGACTATTTGGGAATGTAGTCTTCCATTTCCTCAACACTGAAGTTTAATTTTCTTTTGGAATGAAGCTTGTATCTGAATTTTCTTTTCTGTTGAGGTTCATTTTGCATTTGCTGATCTTGAGCTTCAGTAATCACATGTGGTTTTTCAGAGATTTCAGTTGCAGCTTTCACGGCTTGAAAGTTGGCTACTATAGCAGCTTGTTCTTTCTTCTGTTTGAGCTTTTAGCATCTAAGGCAGCTTGCCTCTTTTCTTGCTTAATTCTTTCTTTTTCTCCCCTTTTTGCTGTTATAAACTGAGGGTGTCCAGCCACCACACAAATCTTTTTTCCATTCTTGTAAATTTTGGCAATTCTCATCTTTTGTACTGAATCAAATGGATCTTTGTAAAATGCTATGGACCTTGCCAACAGCTTCTTTTTATCTGGTTTTGGAGTCTCAAACATGAGATCTAAGGGATTCTTGTCTGATGACTTTGGATAGTTCTTTTTAGGCTTCAAAATCTGATTAGCTTTTGGAGATTTGATGCATGAAGTTTGGCTTTTTTCCAAGCTACCTAGACTCATTTCATTCACTGAGATTTGCTTGACTTGAGAGTGGTGATGAAAAGTCTTGTCTGGTTTCTGTATCTGACCAAATTTCTTCATCTATTTTCTTCCATTTGTCATCCAATTCCTTCTCAACAGTTGCAACATCAAGCATCTTGAGATTGGAGTTTGAATTTAGTTTAGCAGTTGTTATTTGGATCAGATCAATGTTGTCCAATACTGGTGGCTTTGGCAAAGTAATTTCTGGAACTATTACTTGACTTATTTGAACATTTATCACATGCTCCCCCTCACTGGTTTGCCCTCCTTGACTAACTGGGATGATTGAATCTTTCTCCCCCTTTTTTTTATCATCAAGTAAAGTGGATGTGGAAGTTTGTGCAGCCACCAGCTTTTATCGCAACTAAGTCTGCTGTGTTTGATGTAGATGAATGGTTGTGAGAGAGGCTTCTACAGCTTTCAGTCTTGTGTCTAGGGAATCCACTTTAGTTGCAAGAGTATATTTCTTCCTCAACTGTCTGCTGATGTCAAGTACTGTTGTATCTGGGAATTTAGCATTCAATCTTTCAGAGACATCCTTCTTGATTTGGTCAACCTCAGTTTTGATTGAAGTGACATCTTGATTGTGTTGAAGAGCTTGTATTTGATGTATTTGTAGAGAGTTGAGTGTTCTTGTAGAAGCTTCTTGGTGCTAGCATTAGTAGTGGCTTGAAGAGCAGTGTGTGTCTGTTGAATGATGTGAAAAAGAGTTGTCTTGAAATGTTGCTCATCACACTCTTTAGAAAACACCCAAGGTGGAATGTTTGATCTAGAGCTAGGGCTTGCTTCTCCCCTATGTCCATGAACTCTTCTTCATTACCATCTTCATCTCCAAAGAACTCTTCAGACTCACCAGTTCCATAGTCAACATCATCACCAGCTTTAGGTGGCATGGCTGTGATGACATCCTTTGCTCTTTGCATTGAAGCAGTTGTATGCACCAAGTTAAGCATCTTTTCTGCAGCCACATTGTCCTGTTCAGCTAGAACTTGATATGCTGCCACAGGGTGAGTAAATGCCTCAGCTTCAAAAGAAACAGAGTATAAAACAACTTGATATTCTTGCTGAATTAGCCGTCTCTTATCAGCCTCATTAACATCCATTAACTCACTTATAATGGGCTCTTCCCATTCAGTTATACCTTTTTTTCTCTCATTTTCTCTCTTTTCTTGCATCAAGGGCTCCCCTTGGCACACCACCCTCACACCCTCACCTTCACCTACTAAGGTGGAACTCCTCACACTCTCTTTTGCCAGGCTGGAAGAAATAGCCTGCATATGTTCACTCTCTTCCTCTCCTTTTGCCTGAGAGCAACTCATCCTCTCACTCAATTTACTCCCTTCCCTTAGTCCTAAGAGTGATTGTACAACTACTAACTCATCTATACTTGTAACAATTGTTGAAATTTCAATGTGTGTAGTGAGTACCGACGGATAAGGAATATCCATCGGGGTAGTAGTTAGGATAGCCGATGGATGACTGCTGTTAGGCACATCCGTTGGGATACAATCACTAACCGACGGATGAACAATATCCACCGGAATAGAAGAAATTAATAAGTTTGGAGTGGAGTCTATTGTAGATTCTGTGCACATTGATGAAAATTTGGGTACA
The DNA here is from genome assembly GCF_009905375.1 of Apium graveolens. Taxonomy (NCBI): domain Eukaryota; kingdom Viridiplantae; phylum Streptophyta; class Magnoliopsida; order Apiales; family Apiaceae; genus Apium; species Apium graveolens. The sequence goes on from NC_133654.1 coordinate 93,253,389, forward strand.
GATGTCTCAACAGTTCCTGAGAGAATTGACAAGTGAGCCAACAAATCATCCAAAAGATGATGCTCACTTGCATTAGATTTTGGCTTCCCCAACAGAGTTAAAGAAGGGGAATCGGCAATTGATGTTTTGATCATATCGACATCCAGAGAATTTATGGGAGAGTTTGGTGTTTGTGGTGCTTCTATGATTAAAGATTTTGGCTGTGACTCCACATTTATTGGAGCCACATCAATCTGAATTTGAGATGGTGCAGTGACTAAGTCTTTAGCTTCAGTTTGTGTGTTCCCTGTGCATCCCCAATGGTTTTGGATCTCTTCTTCTGGCATAAGTTTGGGGTGAGCTTGTGTCCCTTACCCTCTTGGCCTGTGCTCCTGGTTGAGAGCTTGTTTCATTAGTAACATCCTTTTGGGAGGATGAAACTAGAAATGAGCTAATTTCCTTATTAATCACCACAGTTTGTTGGGAAACTGTGTAGCAAATACAGTCTTCTGCGCCTCATCGGTACTCAGAATCTTGAAGGATTTCTCCATTTGCTTTAACCATGCCCTTGCCTCAACTGGGTCGGCTGATCCGTGGAACTCAGGGGGATTAAGGGACTTGAAAGCCCTGAAAGAGTTTGCCACAGCATTGTTATTTCCTTGAGGGGGTGGGTTGGGTTGACGTTCCAAGTTCTGCCTTAGTAGTTGCATGAACTGTCCCATGGGATCCATGCCTGGGTTTGGTACTGGTTGCTCAACCTCAGTTTCTCCTTCTTCCGCCTCTATCTCAAATCCTTCAACATTATATGTTTCCTCCTCCTCTTCATACATGGAGTCATCCTGTTAAACATAATCCTCATCTTCCTCTTCACTGTGTTCTTGGTTCCTATCATCCTGGTTATGGCTTCCCTGGTCCTCAGATCCAGGGTTCGCCCTAGTTCCAATCTTTCTTGGCGGCATGATACTGATAATTTTTTTTGGGAAATTCAATGTTAGGTCACAATCATACACAACATTGTGCCTTGCACAGTTCTATAATGGGGAGAATGTATCTCGCAATTCTATTATTTTTATAACAGTTCTAATAAGAAGTGCAGTAATAATAATGATAAAAACAGTGATCTCGTCACTAAGGAGCTGAATTGAAAGAAAACAAATATATACATAATGCGAGAAACACATAGTTTGATCTGGTCAAAAGTACAACAGTGCTACAGCCATCTGCCCAAAAGTGATACACAAGAGTCTATCTGTCTAGTCAGAAAAAGGGATGCTATATACAAGTCAACTATCCCATAAAATTGGCTCTTACTACGGCCTCGACTAACTAGATAACTAGACTATCCCATCACCGGTCCTGAATCACACACCGGAGCGGGTCAGCTCCCATACTCTTTCCATCGCACGACGGAAGATATAGTCGGCCTGCCGCCTGGAGATCCTACCATGCCTGTCCCCCTGGAGCGATCGGAGTCTCTCTCGGGCCGTGAGCTCTATCCCCGTCAGCTCCCTTCTCAAGGATCGGGGTATAGTAGCCCTAGTCTCATAAGCTCGGACACGCCTACCCGCCCTCTCCGCATCCAACTCCCTCATGACCTCGTCCAGCCGGGCCTCAGCAACAGCCACTCGGGTCCTCAGTACATCCTGAACATAGCCGTGAGCTAACAAAGACTGCCTATGGGCAGGGTCGAGAGGTGGTGAATCCGGAGCTGCTGGGGGTGCCTCCTCGGTCTGCCTAGGCTCGGGAGTATGGGTCTCTGAGTTGTCATCATAAGGGCTCCAAGATAGTGGTGGAGGGGTAGGAGCTCTGACCACCGGGAGTGAGGGTAAAGGGGTACCAGTGTACTCTACCATAGCTCCGACATGCTCCTCAGCTACTAGGACCTCATCCGGGTCCTCCTCATCTGAAATCGCCACAACCTCCGTCTCTGACTCCTCTGAGGGGTCCTCCTCCTCCTCTTCCATCTCAGGCTCCTCCTGATCATCGGCATCTAGCAGTGCCTCATCATGCTCACGCTCAAACATCTCTGGGTCCTCTATCTCATGAGCCTACACATTAAACGAGCTAAGTTACTATCATGATACTTATAAGGGTTCTCGTAAGGGTTTTAAGTATCAGTGCTACTTTAAGTAGTCCGACTATGAACTTGGCAAGAGTTCTTATTATCTTTGTGAGTTTATTATTATATCGTCGTATCATCTCTGAGGTTTATAACGCTTAGCTCTGATACCATTTCTGTAACACCCCCAGATCTGGGGTCGGGGATCCGGGTCGTTACGATCTTTCTTTCCACAATATCACTTAACTTAATTAATAATAAATAACCTCATGCTGTGACCCCACACTAACACACACCACAACCCGTTATAGTCTCAGAGATGAAATTGAAATAAGTACAAGTCCTTAAATCCACAATTTTAAAGTTATTACAACCCAAGATGATTACTTGATAAGTTTACAGTTATTTGCCATTATCTGCCACAAGTTATAATTATACAATATTTGGTTCCCAAAAGTAGAATGCCTGATCTACCAATAGATCTACCTCTGCAACTATAGCAGCTACAACATCAACGGGAAGACGCGGGACGCTTCCCACGCGCTTGCGCTGGGTCTGCTTGAGTCTGGCCATCTTTCCTAACTGTTGTTGTGTGATGAAGAAATGAAGCAAGAGTGAGCATTACGACTCGCAAGATAATACATAGTGTAAACGATAATGCAAGTATCTAAATGGATAACTTACTGGAAACCTTTATCAAGTGTAAGGTAGATACTTACTGGATATAAGCTTAAAGGAAGATGAAGTTACCAATTACTTCTCTATACTTATACCATTTTATAAAGCTACTTGAACTACCACTGTTCAAAGTATTATAGGTTTCAAAAGGTCATCCCATAGATGAGACCACAAGTTAAGACTTGAATAGATTCAATCTTTGATATATTATTGAATGAAATGAAGTTACGAGATACTTTATTTAGTCCCGATATATATATCCACATATATATCTTTTATACATTTCCTGGAAACCTCTGTTATGTAAAGTATGAACAGAGTTTGTAACATCCAATGAATTTTGGAAAGGAAAAGAATTTTGGCATAAACCTGATATCTTGCTAATCAGGTAAAGATACCAATTAAGTCACCTTTTCTCCTAGTAGATGGACGAATTCCCCACTGGTCATCACCCTGGCCGCAATAGGACCTTATGCTGGACTGCCACTCAGCCACTTACGCATTTGATGGACTCCCACTGAGCCACTTACACTTTCATGGACGCCCACTGAGCCCATGTTGCTTATGCCGACTCAATAGATGGACTTACTTCCCGAACGTTGGGTAAGTAATCAATTCATTTATCAAAACAGCAACCTTGTTGCGAATATAAATACACCACAGAGACGGATCCCTCAGGTTTTGAGCGAGTATTTAAATCCCCTTTGAAAGGAAGATCTTAAATATAAAAATGAGTTTTGGGATCCGCTCTAACTTTTAAAATCATTTTGAAGACTCGAAAACACTTTTAAGAATGTTTGGAGTAATGTTGATTTAATAAAATAAATCAGTCCCAATATATTAGAAAATATCTGAATATTATTATTTAAATAATATTCCCATAAGGATAATCTCTATATAAATAATTTGAAGTAGAAGTTTTAGAACTCATACTTGAAATGAATATTAAATAACCAAAGATATACTTATACGAAAGTACTATCTTTATTTGAATAATCAAAATTAAGTTTGATTATCGAAACATTATTCTTTAATAAAATAAAGAATATTATTTAGTAAATTATCGGAGTCATAAGTCCTCGAATGAATATTCAAAATAATATTCATTAAATAAATATTCATTAAATCGAATAAACAGAGTCATAAGTCCTCGAATGAATATTCAAAGTAATATTCTTTAATAAAAATAAAGTAATCGAATAAACCTTATTCGGTTAATAGTTTTGAAAACTATATCTATATATATATAAATATATATATAATATACTCGGGAACATCGACTCCTGGTTTAGAAAATGTTCACCTTTGGGTCCCCTATACTAAGGGTATACACAACTACTGCTTATCTCTAACATAGGTATTATGCAACTTATAAGCAATTGAATCAACAAATAGATAACCAGATTATGAAACAGACATGCATATATATACCATATCAGCATGCTCCAATATATCGCAAGATTTGCTAATTAACCATCATGCATCTATCACAAGATAATGCATATACATATATACATCACAATAACAGTATAACGGGTAGAAAACTTGCCTGAGTGGTGATAAATGGTCTGGGACGAGTCTGGTAACCTATAAACAACATATAAGTTGGAATTAAACCAAAGTCGCTTATGAATCTATACTTTAACCAATTAGACTCTAACACTCGCTTTGCGCTCAACGATTCTCTTAAGTCGCTCGAGTACCCTCGGCTCCACCTTTTTAATAAATTAACCATTAAGAGTTTTAAGGAGATTCTTTTGCGAGTGCCTTATCAACTGCCTAATACACTTTACATAAATATTTCATACTCTAATTAGTCATTTAAGGTCTTTAACCAATGTTTCAAAGTAAGGCGAGGGGTAATGGTTCGTTCGCGAAACGCCGTTACTTAAAACGGTCGTATCTCCTAAACCGTACATCGGATTCAAACGAACCACATATCAAAACGAAGTTTGTAACATGAACTATCCAATCATGGCATTGGTCAAAACCTAACAGTGAGTTCTCGGGTACTGATGTTAATAACAAAACAGTCTAAAGTAAATCGGACATTACGACGGCTATGTTTACGCGATTACCAATTTTTATCCTACTCCAAATCAACCACCAATCAACCTCAATTCAACCATACAACCCAACTCCATATATACAATGCTACAACAGCCCCAACAACTTAATATTTCAAATTTTATACTACTTTCCAATATGAACTAAAAGCTTTACTTAAGTTCTTTAACTAATCAACAAGGTTTACAACTCCAAACACATCAAAAAACCAACACATCTCTAAATACACAATAATCAAGCTTCTCATGAACCATACCAAACACAAAAGCTCTAAATATACAAAAGTAGGGCTAGGGTATGAGATTATACCTTCCTTGGTGAGTAAAAGTAACTAAGGAGATTGGAATCACCCTTGAAAGTCCTTACCAAAGCTTAATCTAAACAAAAACTCAAGAACAAAATTTTAAGTTCTTGAAAAACACTATTCACCCTCTTCTTCCATGAATTTTAGGAAGAGATTGTGAAGGAATTTGAAGCTTAAACTTATAGGATAACTATATCTATGCATAAGGAATCTTAGATAATTACCTCACTAATTAATGAAGCTTGGAACTTGGATTTTGGTTTTTTTCTCCTTGAAATGGAAAAGAGGCCGAGAGCTTTGTTGCTTGAAATGGGAAGTCAACTTGTGTTTTTGGTGAAATGATTTGTTGGTTGGTTGTTTTTGCTTTTGTTTTAATTATTTACTTTTTAACCATGGTGATTTTTGTGTGGCTTGAAATCAACCACACTTCCTTCCCTTTTGGTCATGCTTAGGTCATCAATCCTATGTCATCTTCCCATGCTTGTCCTCTTCTTATTGGTGTGATGACATCATCCTCACTAACCTCTTTGATTAGCTTCTAATTACTTGGCTAATGACCGCTGATCTGTTATACGGTTCGCTTAACTTTCATTTTCGTTTATCGTTTGAGGGATCATACCCGGGATCTTATCACTTGGGTTTCCTTAACCTTTCTTAATACATTATATTCCTTTTATGATCCTCTCTTATAATCCTTGAATTTAAATCCTTTTTATCCTGTTACCTTATACTCAATTATTTCGGTATCTGGTGGATTTTCGGAAAAAATCAAAGTGTTCGAATTTGGATTCTGACGATCTTTACATATACTTATATATTATATAGAGTACTAATAAGACCTCAGAATAACAATAAAAGAACCGCTACATAGTGTGGCATGAAAAGTTTTCTTATTCAGCAATATCAGCAAAAACACTATTAATAAGGGTTACAAAAAGTTTAAAATTTTGGGGTTATTACAGTCTCCCCTCCTTAAAAGGATTCCGTCCCGGAATCAAATAGAAAACAAATGGGGGTACTTTTCTAGCATTGCGCTCTCTAGTTCCCAAGTTGATTCTTCCACATTATGATTCCGCCATAGCACTCTGACTAGCTTGATTACTTTGTTTCGAAGCACCTGCTCCTTCTTATCCATAATCTTTACTGGTCTCTCCACGTAAGTCAGATCTGGTTGCATATCCACCTGCTCGTACTCCACTACGTGTGGCATCCCGATGATACTTCCGTAGCATTGACACATGGAACACATTATGAACTTGTTGTAGGTTCGGGGGTAAGGCTAGCTCGTAAGCCAGCTTCCCAATCCGTCTTAATATCTCAAAAGGTCCAATGTATCTTGGGCTTAGTTTCCCTTTCTTTCCAAACCTCATTAATCCCTTCCAAGGGGATACTTTTAGCAGTACTAAGTCCCCTACTTCATACTCCTTGTCCTTTCGGGCTAGGTCGGCATATTTCTTCTATCTGTCTTGGGCTGCTACCAGCCGTCCTCTGATGAGATCCACTATGTCTTTGGTCCTTTGGACCACTTCGGGTCCGAGCGTCTTCCGCTCTCCTACTTCATCCCATTATAAGGGAGATCGACACATTCTTCCGTACAGGGCCTCATAAGGCGGCATTCCGATGCTATCATGAAAGCTATTGTTATAAGAAAACTCGATCAACGGCAAGTGATCATCCCAAGTTCCTTTAAAGTCTATTGCACAGACTCTCAACATATCCTCTAGTATCTGGATGGTCCTTTTACTCTGCCCATCCGTCTGGGGATGGTAAGCGGTACTCATATTTAACTTGGTCCCCGCACATTCTTGAAAGCTCCTCCAAAATCTGGAGTTGAACCTGGGGTCTCGGTCTGAGATAATGGACGTTGGGACTCCATGTCGCGTCACTATTTCCTTAAGGTAAATGTCCATCAGTCTATCGACTGTGTATCTCTCATTGATAGGAATGAAATGAGCTGACTTTGTCAGTCGGTCTATAATCACCCATATGGCATCATGGTTGGCTTTCGTCCTTGGTAAGCCGACAACAAAATCCATGGCTATCTGTTCCCATTTCCATTCGGGAATCTCCAGGGGTCGTAAAAGTCCACTGGGTCTCTGGTGCTCTGCCTTTACTCTTTGGCACATTTGCTTACCCATTCTGCTACGTCCCTCTTCATGTTGGGCCACCAGTAATACTCATTCAAATCCCTATACATCTTGGTGCTTCCCGGGTGAATGGAATATCTTGAACTATGGCTTTCATCTAAAATCTCGTCTTTAAGCTCTTGAACGTTCGGAACCCAAATCCGGTAGGAGTACCTCATTATCCCTTTATCATCTCTCTCAGTATGGATCTCTTCTCCAGTCATTGACTCTCTTCCTTCATTCATTACTTTCTCTTGGCACAATCTAATCTTTTCCAATAACTCTGGCTGCATCGAGATCTCAAATAACTTTTCAGTTCCGGTTCCGATTACCTTTACTTCTATTTCCATTCTCTCGAAATCCTTTATCAGTTCTTCCGAATCATTATCATTCTGAGTCTTTCTTTCCTACTAAGGGCATCAGCCACCACATTGGCTTTCCCCGGATGATAGAGAATCTCACAATCATAGTCCTTGATTAGCTCTAACTATCTCCTGTGGTGCATGTTGAGCTCTTTCTGTGTAAATATGTACTTGAGGCTCTTATGGTCTGTGAAAATCTCGCACTTCTCTCCATACAAGTAGTGCCTCCAAATCTTTAAGGCAAAAACTATTTCCGCGAGCTCAAGGTAATGAGTAGGATATCTAATCTCGTATTCCTTCAGTTGTCTCGACGCATACGCAATCACCTTACCGTGCTGCATAAGCACACACCCTAATCCTTTATGCGACGCGTCACTATATATCACAAAATCTCCTTTTCTGTCTGGCAATGCCAATACCGGGGCCGTTACCAACCTTTTCTTTAATTCTTGAAAACTGTTCTCGCATTTTTCAGTCCATTTAAACTTCTCTGTCTTACGAGTAAGTCGTGTCAAAGGGGCTGCGATCTTCGCAAAGTCCTGTACAAATCTACGATAGTAGCCGACCAATCCTATGAAACTCCTTACCTATGTGGGTGTGGTTGGCCTTTCCCAATTTGAGAACGCCTCTATCTTGGAGGGGTCGACCAATACTCCTTCTTTATTGATCACATGTCCTAAAAACTGTACTTCATTCCGCCAGAATTCACACTTCGAGAATTTGGCAAATAACTGTTCCTCTCTGAGTATTCCTAGAGCTATCCTCAAATGCTCTGCATATTCTGCCTCAGTCCTTGAGTAGATTAAAATATCATCGATAAAAACTATCACACACTTGTCCAAGTACTTCTTAAATACTCTGTTCATTAAATCCATGAAAGCCGCTGGGGCGTTGGTTAATCCAAAGGACATTACCAAGAACTCATAGTGCCCATACCTGGTACGAAACGCGGTCTTGGGAATATCTTCGGGTTTAATCTTTAGTTGGTGATATCCAGTTCTTAGGTCAATCTTGGAAAAATAAACAGCATCCTTTAGCTGGTCGAACATATCGTCTATTCTAGGTAACGGGTACCTGTTCTTTATGGTTAGCTTGTTCAACTCTCAGTAGTCGATGCACAGCCTTATGCTCCCATCCTTCTTCTTAACAAATAACACTGGTGCTCCCCACGGAGACCTACTGGGTCTTATCATACCCTTATCCAAGAGTTCCTGCAATTGAGTAGCTAATTCCTTCATTTCTAATGGGGCTAACCGGTAAGGTGCTTTTGAAACTGGCGCCGTCCCTGGGGCCAACTCAATAGCAAATTCAATCACTCTATCGGGTGGTAATCCCGGAAGGTCTTGTGGCAATACATCTTCAAATTCGTTGACTACCGGAATATCTTGTAAGTTGGGCACCTCCTTCTGCGTGTCCACCACATAGGCTAGGTAAGCCTCATTTCCTTTTCGTAGCATCCTTTTGGCCTGGGCCATAGTCAAAAATTTCTGCGTCTGCCTCTTTCCCCTAAATATGACTTTTTTCTTTCCTGGGATATTCAACTTAACTTTCTTCCCCTTACAGTCTATCTGAGCATCATTGCTAGATAGCCAGTCCATTCCCAAAATTACATCAAACTCCCCTAATTTAAAAGGAATCAAATCAACACTAAAAGATTATTCCCCTATGCCTAACTCACAGGCGGGGTGAATCTGGTTAACAGGAATAACTTCATGATTGGCTATTTCTACTTGTAAGGGTTCTATCAAGGGTTCAGCCTTAAGTCTTAATTTACGCACAAAGTTCTTTGATATAAAAGATTTAGTTGCTCCCGAATCAAATAAAACGTTTGCACTGACTGAATTTAGAGAAAAGGTACCTTCTATCACATCTGAGTCGTTCATAGCATCCTGGACTGTCATGTTGAAAGTCCTCGCAGTAGGTGGCTTATTGGAGGCAGCCCTGCTGGCTCCTGAAGCTGCTGGTTTGTTTATTGGGCATTCTCTCTTCCAATGACCCGGGCGTCCACACTGATGACAGGTGGTGGTTGGAATGACAGCAGGGGTTGATGAAGGGCACTTAGTTGAATAATGACCCTCTCGACCGCACTTAAAGCAGGTTACTGGATTTCCTTTACACTCCCCAGTATGCATCCTTCCACAAGTGTTACAGGCTGGCAATGGGGATCGAGATTGGTTGGAATAGGACATTCTTGACTTCTGGCCGCTCTGGCTCATATTTACACTCATTGGCCGCTTAAACCCAGTGTTCTTTCCCGGTAGGGACACTGCTCCTCGATTAAATCTAGTTGGGAAGCTCCCTCCTACGGAACCTCCACCCATGCTCATACTTTTCCTCTTTATTCCCTTCTTCTCTCTTTCCTTCTGCATCTGTTCACTTCCAGCTTCTACAATTGTTGCCTTTTGCACCAGAGTGGCATAATCCGTAAGCTCAAGGATTTTCACCCTATTCTGAATCCACGGTTTCAGTCCCTGCTGAAACCTCCTAGCTTTCTTTTCCTCGGTGCTCACAAACTCCGGCACAAACCTTGATAACTCGGTAAATTTTGCTTCGTACTCTGCAATAGATAAGTTATTCTGCTTTAGCTCTATGAACTTGAGCTCCATCTGGTTCTCCATAAACCTCGGGAAATACTTTCCCAAAAATAACTGACTGAACCTCTCCCAGGTTATAATAACATCTTTCTCCATATTTTTCTTGGCCTCCCACCAGTATTTGGCTTCTCCTTTCAGAAGGTAGGTAGCAAATACAGTCTTCTGCGCCTCATCGGTACTCAAAATCTTGAAGGATTTCTCCATTTCCTTTAACCATGCCCTTGCCTCAACTGGGTCGGCTGATCCGTGGAACTCAGGGGGCTTAAGGCACTTGAAAGCCCTGAAAGAGTTTGCCACAACATTGTTATTTCCTTGAGGGGGTGGGTTGGGTTGACGTTCCAAGTTCTGCCTTAGTAGTTGCATGAACTGTCCCATGGGATCCATGCCTGGGTTTGGTACTGGTTGCTCAACCTCAGTTTCTCCTTCTTCAGCCTCTATCTCAAATCCATCAACATCATATGTTTCCTCCTCCTCTTTATACAGGGAGTCATCCTGTTCAACATAATCCTCATCTTCCTCTTCACTGTGTTCTTGGTTCCTATCATCCTGGTTATGGCTTCCCTGGTCCTCAGATCCAGGGTTCGCCCTAGTTCCAATCTTTCTTGGCGGCATGATACTGATAATTTTTTTTGGGAAATTCAATGTTAGGTCACAATCATACACAACATTGTGCCTTGCACAGTTCTATAATGGGGAGAATGTATCTCGCAATTCTATTATTTTTATGACAGTTCTAATAAGAAGTGCAGTAATAATAATGATAAAAATAGTGATCTCGTCACTAAGGAGCTGAACTGAAAGGAAACAAATATATACATAATGCGAGAAACGCATAGTTTGATCTGGTCAAAAGTACAACAGTGCTACAACCATCTGCCCAAAAGTGATACACAAGAGTCTATCTGTCTAGTCAGAAAAAGGGATGCTATATACAAGTCAACTATCCCATAAAATTGGCTCTTACTACGGCCTCGACTAACTAGACAACTAGACTATCCCATCACCGGTCCTGAATCACACACCGGAGCGGGTCAGCTCCCATACTCTTTCCATCGTACGACGGAAGATATATTCGGCCTGCCGCCTGGAGATCCTGCCATGCCTGTTCCCCTGGAGCGATCGGAGTCTCGCTCGGGCCGTGAGCTCTATCCCCGTCAGCTCCCTTCTCAAGGATCGGGGTATAGTAGCCCTAGTCTCATAAGCTCGGGCACGCCTACCCGCCCTCTCCACATCCAACTCCCTCCTGACCTCGTCCAGCTGGGCCTCAGCAACAGCCACTCGGGTCCTCAGTACATCCCGAACATAGCTGTGAGCTAACAAAGACTGCCTATGGGCAGGGTCGAGAGGTGGTGAATCCGGAGCCGCTGGGGGTGCCTCCTCGGTCTGCCTAGGCTCGGGAGTATGGGTCTCTGAGCTGTCATCATAAGGGCTCCAAGATAGTGGTGGAGGGGTAGGAGCTCTGACCACCGGGAGTGAGGGTAAAGGGGTACCAGTGTACTCTACCATAGCTCCGACATGCTCCTCAGCTACTAGGACCTCATCCGGGTCCTCCTCATCTGAAATCGCCATAACCTCCGTCTCTGACTCCTCTGAGGGGTCCTCCTCCTCCTCTTCCATCTCAGGCTCCTCCTGATCATCGGCATCTAGCAGTGCCTCATCATGCTCACGCTCGAACATCTCTGGGTCCTCTATCTCATGAGCCTACACATTAAACGAGCTAAGTTACTATCATGATACTTATAAGGGTTTCCGTAAGGGTTTTAACTGTCAGTGCTACTTTAAGTAGTCCGACTATGAACTTGGCAAGAGTTCTTATTATCTTTGTGAGTTTATTATTATATCGCCGTATCATCTCTGAGGTTTATAACGCTTAGCTCTGATACCATTTTTGTAACACCCCCAGATCCGGGGTTAGGGATCCGGGTCGTTACGGTCTTTCTTTTCACAATATCACTTAACTTAATTAATAATAAATAACCTCATGCTGTGACCCCACACTAACACACCACAACCCGTTATAGTCTCAGAGATGAAATTGAAATAAGTACAAGTCCTTGAATCCACAATTTAAAAGTTATTACAACCCAAGATGATTACTTGATAAGTTTACAGTTATTTGCCATTATCTGCCACAAGTTATAATTATACAATATTTGGTTCCCAAAAGTAGAATGCCTGATCTACCAATAGACCTACCTCTACAGCTATAGCAACTACAACATCAACGGGAAGACGCGGGACGCTTCCCACGCGCTTGCGCTGAGTTTGCTTGAGTCTGGCCATCTTTCCTAACTGTTGTTGTGTGATGAAGAAATGAAGCAAGAGTGAGCATTACAGCTCGCAAGATAATACATAGTGTAAACAATAATGCAAGTATCTAAATGGATAACTTACTGGAAACTTTTATCAAGTGTAAGGTAGATACTTACTGGATATAAGCTTAAAGGAAGATGAAGTTACCAATTACTTCTCTATACTTATACCATTTTATAAAGCTACTTGAACTACCACTGTTTAAATTATTATAGGTTTCAAAAGGTCATCCCATAGATGAGACCACAAGTTAAGACTTGAATAGATTCAATCTTTGATATATTATTGAATGAAATGAAGTTACGAGATACTTTATTTAGTCTCGATATATATATCCACATATATATCTTTTATACATTTCCTGGAAACCTCTGTTATGTAAAGTATGAACAGAGTTTGTAACATCCAATGAATTTTGGAAAGGAAAAGAATTTTGGCATAAACCTGATATCTTGCTGATCAGGCAAGGATACCAATTAAGTCACCTTTTCTACTAGTAGATGGACGAATTCCCCACTGGTCATCACCCTGGCCGTAATAGGACCTTATGCTGGACTGCCACTCAGCAACTTACGCATTTGATGGACTCCCACTGAGCCACTTACACTTTCATGGACGCCCACTGAGCCCATGTTGCTTATGCCGACTCAATAGATGGACTTACTTCCCGAACGTTGGGTAAGTAATGAATTCATTTATCAAAACAGCAACCTTGTTGCGAATATAAATACACCACAAAGCCGGATCCCTTAGGTTTTGAGCGAGTATTTAAATCCCCTTTGAAAGGAAGATCTTAAATATAAAAATGAGTTTTGGGATCCGCTCTAACTTTTAAAATCATTTTGAACACTCGAAAACACTTTTAAGAATGTTTGGAGTAATGCTGATTTAATAAAATAAATCAGTCCCAATATATTAGAAAATATCTGAATATTAATATTTAAATAATATTCCCATAAGGATAATCTCTATATAAATAATTTGAAGTAGAAGTTTTAAAACTCATACTTGAAATGAATATTAAATAACCAAAGATATACTTATACGAAAGTACTATCTTTATTTGAATAATCATAAATAAGTTTGATTATCAAAACATTATTCTTTAATAAAATAAAGAATATTATTTAGTAAATAATCGGAGTCATAAGTCCTCGAATGAATATTCAAAATAATATTCATTAAATAGAATAAACAGAGTCATAAGTCCTCGAATGAATATTCAAAGTAATATTCATTAATAAAAATAAAGTTATCGAATAAACCTTATTCGATTGATAGTTTTGAAAACTATATCTATATATATATATAAATATATATATATAATATACTCGGGAACATCGACTCCCGGTTTAGAAAATGTTCACCTTTGGGTCCCCTATACTAAGGGTATACACTACTACTGCTTATCTCTAGCATAGGTATTATGCAACTTATAAGCAATTGAATCAACAAATAGATAACCAGATTATGAAACAGACATGTATATATATACCATATCAGCATGCTCCAATATATCGCAAGATTTGCTAATTAACCATCATGCATCTATCACAAGATAATGCATATACATATATACATCACAACAACAGTATAACGGGTAGAAAACTTGTCTGAGCGACTGGGGGTGATAAATGGCTTGGGACGAGTCTGGTAACCTATAAACAACATATAAGTTGGAATTAAACCAAAGTCGCTTATGAATCTATACTTTAACCAATTAGACTCTAACACTCGCTTTGCACTCAACGATTCTCTTAAGTCGCTCGAGTACCCTCGGCTCCACCATTTTTAATAAATTAACCATTAAGAGTTTTAAGGCGATTCTTTCGCGAGTGCCTTACCAACTGCCTAATACACTTTAAATAAATGTTTCATACTCCAATTAGTCATTTAAGGTCTTTAACCAATGTTTCAAAGTAAGGCGAGGGGTAATGGTTCATTCGCGAAATGCCGTTACTTAAAACGGTCGTTTTTCCTAAACCGTACATCGGATTCAAACGAACCACATATTAAAACGAAGATCGTAACATGAACTATCTAATCATGGCATTGGTCAAAACCTAACAGTGAGTTCTCGGGTCCTGATGTTAAGAACAAAACAGTCTAAAGTAAATCGGACATTACGACGACTATGTTTACGCGATTACCAATTTTTATCCTACTCCAAATCAACCACCTGTAATAACCCCAATTTTTGGAAATTTTTGAAACCCTTATGAATAGTGTTTTTGCTGAATGAGAAAACTTTTCATGGCACACTATGTAGGGGTTCTGATATGGATATTCTGAGATTTTATTAGTACTTTATATGGGATATAAGTGTATGTAAAGATCGTCAGAATCCAAATCCGAACACTTTGATTTTCCCGGAAATCCACTAGATACGGAGAGAATTGAGTATAAGGTAACAGGATGAAAAGGATTTAAATTAAAGGGTTATAATAGAGGATCATAAAAAGGAATATAATGTATTGAGAAAGGTTAAGGGAACCTAAGTAATAAGATCCCGGGTATGATCCTTCAAATGATAAACGAAAATGAAAGTTAAGCGAACCGTATAACAGATCAGCGGTCATTAGGCAAACAATTAGGAAGTTAATCAAAGGGATTAGAGAGGATGATGTCACCCAACCAATGAGAAGAGGACAAGGAGGGAAAGATGACATCATAGCATGACACAAGCATGACATAGGAGGGAAGGAAGTGTGGTTGAATTATAACCACACAAAATCAAGGTTAATTAGGTAATTAACCTAAAACAAATCAAAAAGCAACCAACCAAGCCAAAAACATTTCATTTCACCAAACAAAACACAAAACCCTCTTTTTTCCATTGAAGCTCTCGGCTTCTTTCTTAGGAAAATGAAGATCCAAGCTCCACCACTTACTATTTAGCAAGGTAATTATCTAAGCTTCCCCATGGATAGTTACATACTTCCTATAAGTTTAAGCTTCTAATTCCAAGCCAATCTTTTTCTATAAATCATGGAAGAAGATGGTGAATAGTGTTTTTCAAGAACTAAAATTTGTGTTCTTGAAGTTTTGTTTAGATTAAGCTTGGATAAGGACTTTAAGGGTGATTCCAAGCCATTCTCTTGATTCTCCACTCTCCAAGGAAGGTATAAACTACAAACCCTAGCTTTAGTTTTGAGTAATTAGGAATGAATATGTTTGATATATTATATGTGAGGCATGATGCTTGATTGTTTGAAGTTTGGTTGAGTTGTAGAGATTAGTTGGTTTTGTGGTATTGTTGGAGTTGTAAATCTTGATAATTAGTTAAAGAACCTAAGTAAAGCTTTTAGTTCATGTGGGAAATAAGTATAAATGGTTAATGTGGATTTGTTGGGGCTGTTATGATGTGGTTTGGAGGGATGTTGGTTGTATGATTGATTTGGGGTTGAATTGTGGTTGGTTTTGAATGGTTTAAATTGGGAAATCGCGTAAACATAGCCGTCGTAACGTCCGATTTTCTTTAGACTGTTTTTGTGCATAACATTAGGACCCGAGCACCCTCTTCTAGATTATGACCATTTCCATGTTTAGATAGCTCATGTTACGAGCTTCGTTTTGATATGTAGTTCGTTCGATTCCGATGCACGGTTTAGGAGAAACGACTGTTTCAAGTAACGGCGTTTCGCGAACAAAATATTTCCCCTCGCCTTACTTTGAAACATAGGTTAAAGACCTTCAAGGACTAATTGGAGTATGAAACATTTATGTAAAGTGTAATAGGCAGTTGGTAAGACACTCGCGAAGGAATCGCCTTAAAACTCGTAATGGTTAATTTATTAAAAATGGTGGAGTCGAGGGTACTCGAGCGACTTAAGAGAATCAGTAAGCGCAAAGCGAGCGTTAGAGTCTAATTTGGTTAAAGTATAGATTTACAAGTGACTTCGGTTTAATTCCAACTTATATGTTGTTTATAGGTTACCAGACTCGTCCCGAGCCATTTGTAACCCCCAGTCGCTCAGGCCCGTTATACTGTTGTTGTGATGTATATGTGTATATGCATGATCTTGTGATAAATGCATATTTGTTATTAGCAAATTCTTGCGATATATTGTAGCATGTGATATGGTATATATGCATGCCTGTTTCGTATTCTTGATTTATATATCTGTTGGTTCAAATGCTTATTCGTTGCATAATACCTTTGCTAGAGATAAGCGGTATTTGCGTATACCCTTAGTATAGGGGATCAAAAGGTGAACTTTTTCTAAAACCGGGAGGCGAGACTCCCGAGTATAATATATTTATATATATATATATATATATTGATATAGTTCTTAAAACTATTAATCGAATAAGGTTTATTCGATAACTTTATTTTATTTAATGAATATTATTACGAATATTCATTTGAGGGCTTATGACTCCTTTATTTTATTAAATGAATATTATTACGAATATTCATTCAAGGGCTTATGACTTCTTTATTTTATTTAATGAATATTATTACGAATATTCATTCGAGGGCTTATGACTCCTTTATTTTATTTAATGAATATTATTACGAATATTCATTCGAGGGCTTATGACTTCTTTATTTTATTAAATGAATATTATTTTGAATATTCATTCGAGGGCTTATGACTTCTTAATTTTATTAAATGAATATTATTTTGAATATTCATTCGAGGGATTATGACTTCTTTATTTTATTAAATGAATATTATTTTGAATATTCATTCGAGGGCTTATGAGTTCTTTATTTTATTAAATGAATATTATTTTGAATATTCATTCGAGGACTTATGACTCCTTTTATTTTATTATTTGAATATTATTTGAATATTTATTCGAGGGCTTATGACTCTTTTATATTATTTATTGAATATTATTTGAATATTCATTCGAGGGCTTATGACTCAGTTTATATTATTTAATGAATATTATTTGAATATTCATTTGAGGATCTATGACTCCGATTATTTGCTGAGATATGTTCTTTATTTTATTAAAGAATAAGGTGTCGATAATCAAACTTATCTTTGATTATTCAAATAAAGATAGTACTTTCGTATAAGTATATCTTTGGTTATTTAATACTCATTTCAAGTATAAGTTTTAAAACTTCTACTTCAATTATTTTTATAAAGATTATTCTTTATGGGAATATTATTTAAATAATAATATTCAGATATTTTCTAATATATTGGGACTGATTTATTTCATTAAATCAGCATTACTCCAAACACTCTTTAAAGTGTTTTCGAGTCTTCAAAATGATTTTTAAAAGTTAGAGCGGATCCCAAAACTCATTTTTATATTTAAGATCTTCCTTTTAAAGGGGATTTAAATACTCGTTCAAAACTTGAGGGATCCGGCTCAGTGGTGTATTTTACATTCGCAACGAGGTTGCTGTTTTGAGAAAACATCTTGATTACTTGCCCATCGTTCGGGAAGTAAGTTCATCTATTTGAGTCGGCATAAGCAACATGGGCTCAGTGGGCGTCCATGAAAGTGTAAGTGGCTCAGTGGGAGTCCATCAAATGCGTAAGTGGCTGAGTGGCAGTCCAGCATAAGGTCCTATTGCGGCCAGGGTGATGACCAGTGGGGAATTCGTCCATCTACTAGTAGAAAAGGTTACTTATTGGTATCTTTGCCTGATCAGCAAGATATCAGGTTTATGCCAAGGTTTTCTCCTTTCCAAATTCATTGGATATTGCAACTCTGTTTATAATTTTCATAACAGAGGTTTTCAAGGAGTGTATGAAATGTATATATATAGGTGTATATATATATCGGGATTTAATGAAGTATCTCGTAACTTCATTATTTATAATGATATTCAAAGATTAAATCTATTCAAATCTTGTCTTGTAGTCTCATCTATGTGATGAACTTTTGAACTGATTATAACTTGAACGGTGGTAGTTCAAGTAATATTTGGAAAAGATATAAGTATATTGGGGTATCTTGTAACTTCATATTTTCAACTTATATCTAGTTAATGATTATCTTATGCATATCAAAGATTTTCGGAAAAACATTGAGATAAGGGTAGATATATGAGATCACCTTGCAACGATATTTTTATACAGTTATAAACTGGAACTCTGTGTATATTATGCATGGAAGAGGACTTCCAAGATTTTGAAAAGTATATATGTATATATACTGAATATTTTGCGACTTCATCGCATTAAGATATCAAACTTGGTTCATTTCTTTTGACCAAGACTTTCATGAGTACTATGAGAAGGCTCATATATTGTTAATCATTATACATATTATTTTGGTGGGCTTGCTGCTTACCCTTGCTTTCTTCTTTCATCACACAACAACAGATAGAAAAGATGAACAGGACCGAGCTCCCGATTCGCAAGCGGTTAGAAAACGTTCCGCAGTCTTCTGGAAGCGTTGATGTCGCCGTAGCTGAGGTAGGAGCTACCAATATGCTAGGTTTTCAACTATTGATGAACCAGACTTATGTATAATAAGAATTGTAATAATGGCAAGGAATATATAAATTTATTCAGAACCTTTTCAAGGTGTAACGGTTTATAATTGTGGAATAAAATGACTTGTGGTTATTTTTGGATGTTCATCTCTGAGACTATAATGTGTGGTGTGTGTGTGTTTATTGTGGGGTCACCGTACAGAGTAGTTGAGTAATTATTAAGATTGGGTGTTATTAAGGGAAATGGAACTCGTGACAACCCGGATCCCCGACCCCGGATTTGGGGGTGTTACAGAAATGGTATCAGAGCTAAGCATTATAAACCTCAGAGATGATGTGACGTTAAGATAATAAGTTCACTAAGATAATAAGAACTCTTGCCAAGTTCATAGTCGGGCTACCTAACGTAGTACTGACAGTTAAAACCCTTATGGGAACCCTTATAAATATCATGATAGAAGCGTAGTTCGTTATCGTATATGGTAGCGAACCCTGAGGTTGAGGAGACAGTGCGATGATGTTTATTACTTATTAGAGATCAGATTATGGATCCGATAGAGCGTCCTAACGCGGGATCGTATGATGTTCATATTGAGGATATAGCGGTTGAGGATGTTGTCCTAGAAGGGATAGTTGCTGAGGAGGATCCCATGGAGGATCCTGACAAGAATGAATAAAGGACCAAGGATATAATAGATCTAATCAGAGGACGGCTGGTAGTAGCCCAAGATGGACATAAGAAGTATGTCGATTTGACACGAAAGGACAAGGAATAGGAAGTAGGGGACCTAGTGTTGTTATAGGTATTCCCTTGGAAGGGGTTAATGAGATTTGGAAAGAAAGGAAAACTAAGCCCAAGATAAATTGGACCTTTTGAGATACTAAGACGGATTGGGAAGTTGGCTTACGAGCTAGCCTTACCCCCGAACCTGCAACAAGTTCATAACATGTTCCACGTATCAATGTTAAGAAAGTGTAATTCGGATGCTAGATAAATAGGGGCATATGAGCGCATAGATATGCAACCCGACGTAACCTATATGGAGCAACCAGGAAGGGTTATAGATTGAAAAGGAACAAGTGCTTAGGAGAAGGGTTATCAAACTAGTCAGAGTTTGATGGTAGAACCACAATGTGGGAAAATTTACTTGAGAGTTAGAAAGTGCAATGCTAAGAAAGTATCCCTATTCATTTTTATCTGATTCCGGGACAGAATCCTTTTAAGGAGGGGAGACTGTAATAACCCCAATTTTTGGAAATTTTTGAAACCCTTATGAATAGTGTTTTTGCTGAATGAGAAAACTTTTCATGCCACACTATGTAGGGGTTCTGATATGGATATTCTGAGATTTTATTAGTACTTTATATGGGATATAAGTGTATGTAAAGATCGTCAGAATCCAAATCCGAACACTTTGATTTTCCCAAAAATCCACTAGATACGGAGAGAATTGAGTATAAGGTAACAGGATGAAAAGGATTTAAATTAAAGGATTATAATAGAGGATCATAAAAAGGAATATAATGTATTGAGAAAGGTTAAGGGAACCTAAGTAATAAGATCCCGGGTATGATCCTTCAAACGATAAACAAAAACGAAAGTTAAGCGAACCGTATAACAGATCAGCGGTCATTAGGCAAACAATTAGGAAGTTAATCAAAGGGATTAGAGAGGATGATGTCACCCAACCAATGAGAAGAGGACAAGGAGGGAAAGATGACATCATAGCATGACACAAGCATGACATAGGAGGGAAGGAAGTGTGGTTGAATTATAACCACACAAAATCAAGGTTAATTAGGTAATTAACCTAAAACAAATCAAAAAGCAACCAACCAAGCCAAAAACATTTCATTTCACCAAACAAAACACAAAACCCTCTTTTTTCCATTGAAGCTCTCGGCTTCTTTCTTAGGAAAATGAAGATCCAAGCTCCACCACTTACTATTTAGCAAGGTAATTATCTAAGCTTCCCCATGGATAGTTACATACTTCCTATAAGTTTAAGCTTCTAATTCCAAGCCAATATTTTTCTATAAATCATGGAAGAAGATGGTGAATAGTGTTTTTCAAGAACTAAAATTTGTGTTCTTGAAGTTTTGTTTAGATTAAGCTTGGATATGGACTTTAAGGGTGATTCCAAGCCATTCTCTTGATTCTCCACTCTCCAAGGAAGGTATAAACTACAAACCCTAGCTTTAGTTTTGAGTAATTAGGAATGAATATGTTTGATATATTATATGTGAGGCATGATGCTTGATTGTTTGAAGTTTGGTTGAGTTGTAGAGATTAGTTGGTTTTGTGGTATTGTTGGAGTTGTAAATCTTGATAATTAGTTAAAGAACCTAAGTAAAGCTTTTAGTTCATGTGGGGAATAAGTATAAATGGTTAATGTGGATTTGTTGGGGCTGTATGATGTGGTTTGGAAGGATGTTGGTTGTATGATTGATTTAGGGTTGAATTGTGGTTGGTTTTGAATGGTTTAAATTGGGAAATCGCGTAAACATAGCCGTCGTAACGTCCGATTTTCTTTAGACTGTTTTTGTGCATAACATTAGGACCCGAGAACCCCCTGCTATATTATGACCATTGCCATGTTTAGATAGCTCATGTTACGAGCTTCGTTTTGATATGTAGTTCGTTCGATTCTGATGCACGGTTTAGGAGAAACGACCGTTTCAAGTAACGGCGTTTCGCGAACGAAACATTTCCCCTCGCCTTACTTTGAAACATAGGTTAAAGACCTTAAAGGACTAATTGGAGTATGAAACATTTATGTAAAGTGTAATAGGCAGTTGGTAAGACACTCGCGAAGGAATCGCCTTAAAACTCGTAATGGTTAATTTATTAAAAATGGTGGAGCCGAGGGTACTCGAGCGACTTAATAGAATCAGTAAGCGCAAAACGAGCGTTAGAGTCTAATTTGGTTAAAGTATAGATTTACAAGTGACTTCGGTTTAATTCCAACTTATATGTTGTTTATAGGTTACCAGACTCGTCCCGAGCCATTTGTAACCCCCAGTCGCTCAGGCCCGTTATACTGTTGTTGTGATGTATATGTGTATATGCATGATCTTGTGATAAATGCATATTTGTTATTAGCAAATTCTTGCGATATATTGTAGCATGTGATATGGTATATATGCATGCCTGTTTCGTATTCTTGATTTATATATCTGTTGGTTCAAATGCTTATTCGTTGCATAATACCTATGCTAGAGATAAGCGGTGTTTGCGTATACCCTTAGTATAGGGGATCAAAAGGTGAACTTTTTCTAAAACCGGGAGGCGAGACTCCCGAGTATAATATATTTATATATATATATATTGATATAGTTCTTAAACTATTAATCGAATAAGGTTTATTCGATAACTTTATTTTATTTAATGAATATTATTACGAATATTCATTTGAGGGCTTATGACTCCTTTATTTTATTAAATGAATATTATTACGAATATTCATTCAAGGGCTTATGACTTCTTTATTTTATTTAATGAATATTATTACGAATATTCATTCGAGGGCTTATGACTCCTTTATTTTATTTAATAAATATTATTACGAATATTCATTCGAGGGCTTATGACTTCTTTATTTTATTAAATGAATATTATTTTGAATGTTCATTCGAGGGCTTTTGACTTCTTTATTTTATTAAATGAATATTATTTTGAATATTCATTCGAGGGCTTATGACTTCTTTATTTTATTAAATGAATATTATTTTGAATATTCATTCGAGGGCTTATGACTTCTTTATTTTATTAAATGAATATTATTTTGAATATTCATTCGAGGACTTATGACTCCTTTTATTTTATTATTTGAATATTATTTGAATATTCATTCGAGGGCTTATGACTCTTTTATATTATTTATTGAATATTATTTGAATATTCATTCGAGGGCTTATGACTCAGTTTATATTATTTAATGAATATTATTTGAATATTCATTTGAGGATCTATGACTCCGATTATTTGCTGAGATATGTTCTTTATTTTATTAAAGAATAAGGTGTCGATAATCAAACTTATCTTTGATTATTCAAATAAAGATAGTACTTTCGTATAAGTATATCTTCGGTTATTTAATACTCATTTCAAGTATAAGTTTTAAAACTTCTACTTCAATTATTTTTATAAAGATTATTCTTTATGGGAAGATTATTTAAATAATAATATTCAGATATTTTCTAATATATTGGGTCTGATTTATTTCATTAAATCAGCATTACTCCAAACACTCTTTAAAGTGTTTTCGAGTCTTCAAAATGATTTTTAAAAGTTAGAGTGGATCCCAAAACTCATTTTTATATTTAAGATCTTCCTTTTAAAGGGGATTTAAATACTCGTTCAAAACTTGAGGGATCCGGCTCAGTGGTGTATTTTACATTCACAACGAGGTTGCTGTTTTGAGAAAACATCTTGATTACTTGCCCATCGTTCGGGAAGTAAGTTCATCTATTTGAGTCGGCATAAGCAACATGGGCTCAGTGGGCGTTCATGAAAGTGTAAGTGGCTCAGTGGGAGTCCATCAAATGCGTAAGTGGCTGAGTGGCAGTCCAGCATAAGGTCCTATTGCGGCCAGGGTGATGACCAGTGGGGAATTCGTCCATCTACTAGTAGAAAAGGTTACTTATTGGTATCTTTGCCTGATCAGCAAGATATCAGGTTTATGCCAAGGTTTTCTCCTTTCCAAATTCATTTGATATTGCAACTCTGTTTATAATTTTCATAACAGAGGTTTTCAAGGAGTGTATGAAATGTATATATATAGGTGTATATATATATTGGAATTTAATGAAGTATCTCGTAACTTAATTATTTATAATGATATTCAAAGATTGAATCTATTCAAATCTTGTCTTATAGTCTCATCTATGTGATGAACTTTTGAACTGATTATAACTTGAACGGTGGTAGTTCAAGTAATATTTGGAAAAGATATAAGTATATTGGGGTATCTTGTAACTTCATATTTTCAACTTATATCTAGTTAATGATTATCTTATGCATATCAAAGATTTTCAGAAAAACGTTGAGATAAGGGTAGATATATGAGATCACCTTGTAACGATATTTTTATACAGTTATAAACTGGAACTCTGTGTATATTATGCATGGAAGAGGACTTCCAAGATTTTGAAAAGTATATATGTATATATACTGAATATTTTGCGACTTCATCGCATTAAGGTATCAAACTTGGTTCATTTCTTTTGACCAAGACTTTCATGAGTACTTTGAGAAGGCTCATATATTGTTAATCATTATACATATTATTTTGGTGGGCTTGCTGCTTACCCTTGCTTTCTTCTTTTATCACACAACAACAGATAGAAAAGATGAACATGACCAAGCTCCTGATTCGCAAGCGGTTAGAAAATGTTCCGCAGTCTTCTGGAAGCGTTGATGTCGCCGTAGCTGAGGTAGGAGCTACCAATAGGCTAGGTTTTCAACTATTGATGAACCAGACTTATGTATAATATAAATTATAATAATGGCAAGGAATATGTAAATTTATTCAGAACCTTTTTAAGGTGTAACGGTTTATAATTGTGGAATAAAATGACTTGTGGTTATTTTTGGATGTTCATCTCTGAGACTATAACGTGTGGTGTGTGTGTTTATTGTGGGGTCACCGTACAGAGTAGTTGAGTAATTATTAAGATTGGGTGTTATTAAGGGAAATGGAACTCGTGACAACCCGGATCCCCGACCCCGGATTTGGGGGTGTTACACCACCAATCAACCTCAATTCAACCATACAACCCAAATCCATACATACAATGCTACAACAGCCCCAACAACTCAATATTTTAAATTTTATACTACTTCCCAACATGAACTAAAAGCTTTACTTAAGTTCTTTAACTAATCAACAAGGTTTACAACTCCAAACACATCACAAAACCAACACATCTCTAAATACACAATAATCAAGCTTCTCATGAACCATACCAAACACAAAAGCTCTAAATATACAAAAGTAGAGCTAGGGTATGAGATTATACCTTCCTTGGTGAGTAAAAGTAACTAAGGAGCTTGGAATCACCCTTAAAAGTCCTTACCAAAGCTTAATCTAAACAAAAACTCAAGAACAAAATTTTAAGTTCTTGAAAAACACTATTCACCCTCTTCTTCCATGAATTTTAGGAACAGATTGTAAAGGAATTTGAAGCTTAAACTTATAGGATAGCTATATCTATGCATAAGGAATCTTAGATAATTACCTCACTAATTAATGAAGCTTGGAACTTGGATTTTGATTTTTTTCTCCTTGAAATGGAAAAGAGGTCGAGAGCTTTGTTGCTTGAAATGGGAAGCCAACTTGTGTTTTTGGTGAAATGATTTGTTGGTTGGTTGTTTTTGCTTTTGTTTTAATTATTTACCTTTTAACCATGGTGATTTTTGTGTGGCTTGAAATCAACCACACTTCCTTCCCTTTTGGTCATGCTTAGGTCATCAATCCTATGTCATCTTCCCATGCTTGTCCTCTTCTTATTGGTGTGATGACATCATCCTCACTAACCTCTTTGATTAGCTTCTAATTACTTGGCTAATGACCGCTGATCTGTTATACGGTTTGCTTAACTTTCGTTTTTGTTTATCGTTTGAGGGATCATACCCGGGATCTTATCACTTGGGTTTCCTTAACCTTTCTCAATACATTATATTCCTTTTATGATCCTCTCTTATAATCCTTGAATTTAAATCCTTTTTATCCTGTTACCTTATACTCTTCCGGTATCTGGTGGATTTTCGGGAAAAATCAAAGTGTTCAAATTTGGATTCTGACGATCTTTACATACACTTATATATCATATAGAGTACTAATAAGACCTCAGAATAACAATAAAAGAACCCCTACATAGTGTGGCATGAAAAGTTTTCTTATTCAGGAATATCAGCAAAAACACTATTCATAAGGGTTACAAAAAGTTCAAAATTTTGGGGTTATTACATACATCACACAAATAACTCCACTCTTTCCTAAGACCTAGCCTTCTAATCTCACTTAACTTAGTGGTAGGAAGAGCATAGCCAATAGAATTAATCATAGTAACTAAGTTAGCATCCGTGTGTGATTCAGTAGTAATGTTCTCAGGAATCTTAAAGCATGCTTGAATTACATCACTGTTAATGTAGAATTGCTTACCTTTGAGAGTAAAAGTTATTATAACGCCCCCAAATCCGGGGTCAGGAATCTGGGTTCTCATGCCATCCTTCACTCATGTGTAACCTGTATTGATTAATTAATCCAATAGACCCCAATCTCACGCACAACACACAAGCTATAGGCTTAGAAATGATGTACAAGATGTAATCTTCTTTTATTACACTTAAATGTACATTAGAGGATCTTAAACAATTATTTGTAACCTCTACATGAAGTTACAATAATTATTACTAACTTTTTGATACCTATCTGGATACTCTGGTCCACCTGAGACAAAGCTGTATGGGATTCTCCCCACAATTTCAAGTGACAAAGTCCCACGCCGGCATACTGGTAATCTATTGTGTTGTGACATTTAAAAGAAAGCAAGAGTGAGCAATAATGCTCAACCATAATAATCAACAGTATGAAATGACTGTATGATAATCTCAAGTATAATTCCATATATGATAAATATGTTTTATTCAAAATAGTTTTCCTCGGTGATACACACCTTCTTTTGAAAACAATTCTTTGGTGGATTTATTATCCTGCAAATACCTTAATGGTAAACCCAGCACCTAGGCTTGGGTTACGGTATTGCATCTCAATTCTAATTGGAAGTACTTAGGACATTCACTGGAGCCACCGTATACGATGATCAGTTGTACTACGGAAATATTAACCTTTTCTACCAGTAGAAGGACGACACATTCGTATCTCGGTTATCACCCTTGCCGCATTCGGGCTACGTGTCCCATTTTGGGTATACACATACTTCACAAGTTCCTGAGTACACAGAGTACCTTCACCTGCGGTACTTTTGATAGTCTCCCTAGTACACATAGTACTAGAGTCTACCCCTCCAAGTCCTTAAAAGAATCCTATCATATCTCGAGAACTCGAACAACATCGAAGTTCCCCAAGCATTTTGCTTGTTGATAGAAACAACTTATCTTATCAATATATATATATATGTACTTCCGAGAATTTTCGGAGGAAGTACTAAGGATGTGAGTTGACCGTTGTCAACATATAAATAAATAAGGGGGAGTTTCTTTTGAAACT
Source organism: Apium graveolens (assembly GCF_009905375.1). Classification (NCBI taxonomy): domain Eukaryota; kingdom Viridiplantae; phylum Streptophyta; class Magnoliopsida; order Apiales; family Apiaceae; genus Apium; species Apium graveolens. Next base: position 93,280,514 of record NC_133654.1, read on the forward strand.
ATATTCAAAATATTTAAAATAAGTCGAGATAATATTCGTCGACGATCTGAAATTATTGGAATAATTTTCTGAAATTTAGAAAGTATTTTAAAGCAGGTTTTATGATTATTAAATCATATTCAAATCATTAAATAAATAATTAATAATTAGATAATAATTATTAAATAATCAGACCATGAATGAATATGTTTTTAAAGAATATTTGAAATAATATTCCCCAACTACTTTATGCTTAAATAATTAAAGTAATCTTTAATAATTTACTGAGTCATGTTTGAAATAAATAATCGTTAGAGAATAATTCTCCTAAATTGAATGAATAACTTGAAATAATATTCGTTTCTCAAGTAATTAAATGTTGTTGAGGGAATACGATCTTTGGAAATCGTTTTAATATATTCAAGGTATTTAATACTTCACAAGTGGACACCGAGTCCCTTGGGATAAAACAAGTACGAACATTTAATCGTCCAAAACATCTCCAGGATGATTCCAGGGTTTATACTTTATAAAAACTGACCGACTCTCGGTCTTACAACTTATACATCACGCTCTACTATAGCGTTAATGTTCTTAAATAAAACACCTCCGGAATACTTCCGGGTTTTCATCAAATTATACTTACCGATCCTCGGTCTAAAATATACTTCTCATATATACAACGCTACTCTCTAGCGTTATTGATTGAAATTCGATAATATTCATATACCAAAATTATTAATATATCGTATGATATTATATATCATAATTAGTGAATATCGTTGTTAGGTCACACAACACTATAGAAGGGGTTTGAATATAGTGTTTATACAATCAAATCGATTTCGAACACAAGTATGTAACAGTAATCAAGTATATTCAATATAATAAACTCTGTTACAATAGAACAATTGTTCTCTCTCAGTGATGAACAATATCACTAAGAGCTGCTAGGTTACAATGTATAATCTTTCTCGTGAATGATAACACTTATAGTGTAAACCCTAAGCTGTGTTTATATAGTACACAGTTATAAGATATCTTCTAATTGATATGGAATATAATTCTGTCTCCTAAAATATATCAATCAGATATTATCTTCTAAAAGTCTTCTAGTTGTCTAACTCTTCATGCATATCTTCTATTATTTTAGTCACGATCCTTTCCTGTAAATCAGCTGCATTCCTTATCTGAAGTATCCACACTTAAGTCCTGATATAAATTCTAACGACCTTAAGTTCTGATATAAGTTCTGACTTCAGTAAGTTCTGATTTCCAGTAAGTTCTGATATTAAGTTCTGAAACTAAACACAACAGATTAGACATGACATTACAAATATATCTAACAATCTCCCCCAACTTGTAAATTATGGAAAATATACAAGTTAATAAATTTGATGATGTCAAAAACATTTAAGTACAAATGTAATGAGAGTTTATTTAGACAACTAACTACAACTTACAGTCCTTGTAGCTTTTACCAATCTTACTTTGTCAATCTGAATCCAAAGTGATTCTTGACAAAGTTTGATATCAGCTTTTCTTCTGCATTCCTCAGGATTTGAGCTAATGTAGCTTTGACTTGCTTCATTTCTTCATCTTGACTTCCAATCTGGTATATTACAATCCTTAGTGCTGGGATGTGATTTCTTTCCAATCCATCACCAAGTCTGATTACTCTTGGATGAGATGAGTCTTCATTATAGCACATACATTTCTCTTTAAAAATAACCTCAAGTTTAGCAGAATCCTTCTTCATTGGAATTTCACTTCCATCATCTTCAACTATATTTGGAATGAATTCTGTAATCCTCTATCCAGAGATTCTTGATTTTTCCCTTATAGTCTTTATGATGAAATTTGACCATCTCCTAGTAATCTCAGACTTTATCTCTAAAAGATAATGAAAGAATTGAAGTTCTTTCAGAGATTTGTTCAGCACATCTGATTCTGACATTATGTATGTTCTTCCATCTTCAAGAAACAGAATCAGCTTTTATTTGACATTACTTTTATCATGAGCATCCAGTACCACTTGAACAGATATAACCTTGTCAAGGTGTTTTTTGTGTAACTTATTCAAGCGGTTTGTCAGTCAATAAGAATGGATCTCTAGTAAGTACTTCAACTCTTGTCTTGATCTTAGCTTCTTCAGAACCTAATCCAGCTCTGTCTCTTGCTTCCTGGCTTTCAATCAAACAGTCATGAAATCAGATAGCAGCTGGATTTTCTTAGGATCTAATGGATTAAAATTTTTCCATAGGATTTTTCTCTTATCAGTAACTGTCATTTTGTTCAAATCAACTTGAGCACTGTCAGAGGTTGATGTCTTGATGACTTGATCAGAATTTTCTGTTTCTTCTGTAGCTTGCTGTTCTTCACTCTGAACAACTTGAGCTATTTCAGAGGTTGTCTTAGATTCTTCTGTTATCTTCCTTCTTTTCAGAGTTTCAACAGTTTCATCTTCAGCAGCTGTATCATCAAAAACTTGAACCATTTTGCACACTGGTTTCATCAGGATTTGAGGAATCATCATCTCCTGTGTCTTTGTTGGTTCATCAATCTTTCCTTTCCCTTTTTCCTTGGGATCAATTTCAAATTGTGATCTTGTCTTGGGCTTTGAAGCCTCAGAGCTTTCCTTGATCATAATGCCTTTTGCCTTAGGCCTTGGAGGTTTCTTAGCATTAGAAACTTCAGACTTAAGATTTGTCTTCTTAGATGCTAATCTAGCTTCTTCCTCCTTTAAAGTCTCTAAATCCATTCCAAGATTATGCTTGAGAAATAATCTTCTAGCAATTTCTTCATGAAGTCTCCGAGTCTTGGGATCTTTATAATAGACTATAGTCTCCCTTCCCTTAAGCTTCAGAGTTTGCAAAAACTTCTGAGAGTCTTTACTTCCTCCTTGAATGAGAATATTAGAACTTGATATCAGAATTTGATCATCAGAACTTGCTTTCAGAGTTTGAGCATCTACAGCTTCAGAACTTGTCTTCTTCTGTGTAGAAGATTTGCTAGAATCAGAAATTAGTTTCCTTGAAGAAACTTTGCTGCTTTGCCCTTGACCTTGACCCTTGCTAGGGTTTCTCTGGTCATCTTCTTTATCATCCTTCTTCTTTAGTACTTCACTAGTAGAGCATTTGGACTTCACTACCTTCTCCCCCTTTTTGGCATCATCTGGTAGGAATAGAGATAGAAGAAGTTCAACTGAAGATTGGATTTCATTTAGTTGAGCTTATTGAGAGGCTTGATTCTGTAGGACCTCAGTCAGTTGGGCCTGTTGCTGTTCTTGAACCTTCTCAATTGCCTCTACTTTCTCATGAATAGGTCTGATAAACCTGTTCTTGTCTAGCTTGAGCATTAGGTCCAGCTTATCAACATTTTCTTGTAGTTTATCAACCTTGGCATGAGTAATAGAGTTTTAATCTTGAAGGCTTTTAGTACTGAGAGCTGTGACTTTAAGTTGAGCTTTACAGTCAGAATTTGTCATCAACTCATCAGCTTTTGCAATATGATTAGATAGAACTTTGGAGCTTGGAATGAAATCAGATTCATTCCACTTCTTGGTCCATTCAACTCCTCTGTGAGTTTCTTCCCATGGAACAGGAGCTTCTTGTTCAACAAACTTTTTAAGCAATGCCTCCTTTCCAAGAATTTGAGCTGGTGTATTTACTGGAGCTGACTCTCCAGAACTTGCAAGAAACTCATCATCTTCTGACAACACAAGTGTGTGTGTGGCTGTTGGAGATTCTGGTACAACTTCATGTGTTTCCACATCCAGAATTGGAGTAGTTGGAACTTCAGCATTTAGTGGAGAAACAGGTAGAGTTGTCACTTTTCCTTTTGGTGCTTCCAGAAATAGGACAGATGGAATGATCAGCCTATGAAGGTCAATTTCAGGACTTAATCCTGAATCTTCAACTGGAATATTTTCTTTGATTGGAGAGACAGGAGGTGTGATCACTGTGTCATTAACAGTGTTTTTATATTGAGGTGGAGGTGGCAAGGCTTCAATCACTATTGGTCCTGATGAGATCAGAGATTCCTGATCCCCTTCCTCAGCTTCTTGAGCATCCTCAAAGTGAGGTTGTGCCATATGACTTTCTGCTCTCATCTTCTTTGATCTCCTGGATGGTGGAGGAGTTGCTTGAGCAGCATCAGAACTTGAAGTTCTTTTCCTCTTTAAAATATCAGAACCCTCAGCTTCAGTTTCCTTATGAGGAGTTACCTTTTCAACTGCTACCTCCTTCTGAAAAATTTCCTTTTTAGCTTCTATTATCACAGATTCTGATGCATGAACCTGGACTTGCTCCTCTTCATCTGATTCATCCCTTAGAATCATCCTTCTTCTCCTTGGTGGAGATTTAGGAACATATTTTGATTTTGAAGGTTTGGGTCTAGATGTTGTAGCAGATGGTTGTGGTTGAGAAGATTGTGCAGGTTGGAAATAAGTTCTGATGGTAGGCTGTGGTTGTGGTTGAGAGGATTGAGCTGGTTGAGTATTGGTAGGTTGTGTAGGTGGAGGTTTTACTGGTGCTACATCAGGATATATGGTACTGTATGTGAGAGGATCAGAATTTACTAGGAACTGTTTGACTGATTGAGGAATTTGGAGGGATCTTAGTATAGTCTTCTTATTATCAGTAGATAATAAGTCTGTGAAGGCCCTTTTAGCAAGCTTAAAGGGTTAAATTGTCTCACTATAGTTTTGAGGCTTATCAGGACAACAAAAACTGTAAATTAATTGACAAAATCTAGTAGAGTACACAGTATTTGGGTCCTCATTCAATCTATCCCCAATTAAACCAAGAATAGCTGTAGCATAATCAAAGTGAGTTTGATTTAGAAGTGCATACCCTATTTGCTGACTGAGAATGGGAATGGCATCAAAGTTTGAGCATTTGTTGGCAAAAGCTCTGGCGATGCAGTCAAAGAAGAAACTCCACTCCCTTCTAATGTATGGACTTTTTAGTTTCCCCGGCTTGGACAAACCTTTCTCATAGCCAAGATTGGCCATCATACCCTGTAAATGTGGCTCTTCTATCTGAGCATTGAAAGTGCAATTTTCTGGTAAGTGCAAAGCCTGTCAAACTATTGACAATGTTACCAGATGCTCTTCTTCCCCTGTTGTGAAAATGATAATTGGGGACCCAGCCTCACCACCATTATCATAAACACCAGTCCTCCAAAACTCCAGTATTTGAGTTCCTGAGAGTAATTGTGGTTGGGTCAGAGCATACCCAATCTCACTTCGAGCCAGAAAGTCTTGAATAAAATGAAGATCTGATGGAGCATCATCCTTGCTAAGAATAGCCATGTAATTGTTGGGGACGAACTTGGATCCATTAAAGATGATGTCCTTAGGTGCCATTTCTGTAAGAAATTAAGTGAAAGTTGTGTGTACATTTGGTGTTTGATAAAATGCCGGTAAGAAAAAGCTTCAGAGAATATCAGAAAGTGAGAGAGAGAATAAGAGAGATTAGAAAGTAAAAATAGTAGGTAAAAGATTGTAAAATCTTTTAACTCTCTTATTTATACACCCCACGTGACAACAACTAATTTTGTGAAGCAGAATAGACTTTTTACACCTGGCAGCATGGAAACAGTAAAAAAGTAATGAGTGGACACGGTAAACGTGCAGTGATTATTGCTCACATGCTGTTACAAAAAAAACGCGCAACCCATAAACCAAATGATTATCACTGTTTTTTTCTCACTTAATTATTTTCTGACAAAATATAACTATTACAGTAAATACTAAAAATAAGTCAAGTAATTAAATAATGCCACGTAAGCATCAGAGTTTCCATCAGGATTTGCATCAGAACTTGACTATTATCAGAATTTAACGGTCATCAGAACATGGCTTCTGTACTCAAAAAGTTAATGACTGTATCTGTGATTCTTTACACAAATACTGACTGGTTTTTTCAGAGTTTAATCATCAGAACTTTCATCAGAACTTGTCCTCAGAATTTATGCAAATAATACTTAACTGTTTGTCAGAAACAACTTAATCACCACAGTAATTTTCATCATTCATATGGAGTGAGAGTGTGCATTTTGTAAATGATCAGATAAAGATTAAAGTCTGATAAACTTCAGTATATCTTAGACATAAGGCATAACTAAGAAAAGTGCTTAAAATCTATCTTTAATTTTGTAGTCTACTATAGAATAAATTTATGCAAGAGTACACCTCAACTATTTGTGCTCATTTTATGCATCTTTTGACATTCTTTTTACAGTGGCTTCTCAGTGTGAATGAGTCACAACTGTTATCAGAATTTATGCTATTATCAGAGTATTTCTCCAGTAATCAGAGAATGTGAAAAGTCACCAAGAAAAATTTATTTACTTTTCTAATGCATATAACTTAATACCAGCAATGCACTTGGGTCTTCCCTTTCACATATTTACTCTAAATCTCAAAGGAGTACCTGACTTCAAATTTTCTTTTCTTTTGTTTTCTTCAGATCTGTGAGGCTTATCAAGCATGTAGTTCATCCTTAAGATTTACTGACATCAGAATTTGACAAATGAGAAGCAATAATCTAGTTTGTGACTTAGTAATAAGATACACAAATTAAATTTGACTAAGATCAAAATCAGAGTTTGTCTGTGTTATGGATTTCCACATAAATAAAAAATTCAAACATGGGATACATAGTTTGTTAAAGACTACTAAGTCAGCATCTAACAAATAATCCTCATTGGAATGAATAGTCACAGAACATTCAAAACACTATCAGAGTATATAGAATCACATCAGATAACAATCAGTATTTAATATATTACAGTTTAAGCACAGATTAAATGGAGATAAGACAATCTATAAACACTGATCATAAAGTCTGATGCATGAGAACAAAAACTAAACAGATTTTGAGAAAGAACCTAAAACCATTCCAAATTCATTTACCAGTCTTGTAAAGGTAGCTTCACATAGTGGTTTTGTGAAGATATCTGATAGTTGTTGATCTGTTGGAACAAAATGCAATTCCACTGTACCTTCCATCACATGTTCCCCTATGAAATGGCACATAATGCTGATGTGCTTTGTCATTGAGTGTTGAACTGGATTACCTGTCATAGCAATAGCACTTTGATTATCACTGTAAATGGGTATTTTAGAAAATTCTAACCCATAGTCCAGTAGCTGATTCTTCATCCAAAGAATCTGTGCACAACATCTACCTATAACAATATATTCTGCTTCTGCAGTTGATGTGGAAATTGACTTCTGTTTCTTCTAACCAAGACATTAATCTGCCTCCAAGAAATTGGCAGCTTCCAATAGTGCTTTTCCTATCTATTTTGCATCCTGCAAAATTTGCATCTGAGTAACCTATTAGCTTAAAATCTGATTCCCTAGGATACCACAATCCTAGATCAGCTGTACCCTTGAGGTACTTGAAAATTCTTTTCACAACTACTAGATGAGGTTCTCTTGGATCAGCCTGAAATCTTGCACAAAGACAGGTAGCATACGTGATATCAGGTCTACTTGCAGTTCAATAGAGTAAAGAGCCAATCATACCTCTGTAGTTAGTAATATCTACTGATGCTCCAGTATCTTTATCTAACTTGGTTGCAGTGGCCATGGGAGTGGATGCAGTTGAACAGTCTTGCATTTCAAATTTCTTGAGTAAATTTCTGGTGTACTTGGATTGATTTATGAAAGTACCTTCTTCATTTTGCTTGACTTGAAGTCCCAGAAAATAGCTAAGTTCTCCCATCATACTCATTTGATATCTTGACTGCATTAGCTTTGCAAACCTTTCACAGAGTTTGGTATTTGTAGAACCAAAAATGATATCATCAACATATATCTGTACCAAAAGTAAGTACTTTCCATGGTTGAGGTAGAACAGTGTTTTATCAATTGTGCCTCTGTTAAATCCACTTTCTGAGAAGAAATTGAGCTAAAGTCTCATACCATGCTCTTGGAGCTTGCTTAAGGCCATAAAGTTCTATATCAAGTCTGAGGAAATTTTGAATCTACAAATCCTGGAGGTTGTTCAACATATACCTCTTCCTCTAATTCCCCATTAAGAAAAGCACTTTTCACATCCATTTAAAAGACTTTAAACTTCTTGTGAGCAACATAAGCCAAAAAGATTCTTATGGCTTCCAATCTAGCAAATGGAGCAAATGTTTCATCATAATCAATACCCTCCAGTTGAGAGTAACCTTTAGCAACCAGCCTTGCTTTGTTTCTTATAATTATACCATCATTGTATGTTTTGTTTATGAACACCCATTTTGTGCCAACAATGGATCTGTTTTTTGGTCTTGGCACTAGGGTCCAGACTTTATTTCTTTCAAATTCATTTAACTCTTCCTGTATTGCTTGCACCCAATCAGCATCTTGAAGAGCTTCTTCCACTTTCTTTGGTTCAGTCTGAGATAGAAAAGAATGATAGAGACATTCATTTGATGTTGCTATTCTAGTTCTGACACCTGCTTCAGGATCTCCAATTATTAAGTCAGGTGTATATGCTTTAGTCTACTTCCTTGTAGATGGAAGTTGATCTCTAGAACTGGATCCACCCCCATGATCCATGCTGTCTCCATCAGCATTTTCTGATGCTCCCCCTGAAGTTATGCTCTCTGAAATTTCAGAATTTGAGTTGGATCCTTCAGGAATTGAAGAATCAGAGTTTCCAAAATTATCAGAATTTGGCTCATCAGAACTTGATGAATCAGAACTTGAAGATCCAATGACAGGTTCTGATGTTTCTTGAGAGTCTTGAGATGTGGTATGATCATCAGTTTGCTCCCCCTGAACTGGTGCATTTTCCTTTGGAGTAATTACCATAGTTTCAATGACATCAGATTTTAACCCATCAGAACTTACAGGATCAGGATTTAGGTCATCAGAATTTACAGAATCAGAATTTATATCTTCATTTTCAAATCTCAGCTGATCATGATCATTGAAATCTTCAAGACCAGTCATCTTTTTATCATCAAAAGATACATTGATAGATTCCATGACAACCCTTGTTCTTAAATTGTAGACTCTAAAGGCATTTGTGGAAAGTGGATATCCAACAAAAATTCCTTCATCAGCTTTTAGATCAAATTTTGACAGCTGTTCAGGATGAGTCATAAGAACAAAACACTTGCATTCAAATACATGAAAGTATTTCAGATTTGGATTCTTTTTCTTCACCATCTCATATGGTATTTTTCCATGCTTGTTTATGAGTGTAGCATTCTGTGTAAAACAAGCAGTCTGCACAGCTTCAGCCCAAAAATAGGTTGGTAGCTTTGCTTCATCAAGCATAGTTCATGCAGCTTCAATGAGAGTCTTGTTCTTTCTTTCTACAACTCTATTCTGCCGTGGAGTTCCAGGTGCAGAAAATTCCTGCTTTATTCCATGCTCTTTGCAGAACTCTTTCATGATTGAATTCTTGAACTCAGTGCCATTATCACTTCTTATTATTTTAACAGAATCTTTGACCAACTCATCCAGCTCTTTGACATGATCAGTTAGAGTAGATGCAGTTTTATTCTTCTTGTGCAAGAAATATCCACTATAACCATAGCATATTTCTTCTTTGCAATGGACATGACATTGAATGGACCAAATAGATCAACATGCAGTAAGTGATAAGGCTCAAGAATTGAGGATTCAGTTTTGCTCTAGAATGAAGATTTTCTTTGTTTTGCCTTTTGACATGAATCACAAAGGCCATCAGGAGCAAATACTGATTTTGAAAGTCCTCTCACAAGATCTCTCTTTACTAGCTCATTTATGTTGTTGAAATTTAAATAAGAGAGTCTCTTGTGCCAATTCCAGTTTTCTTCAATTGATGCTCTATTTAACAGACAAATTGCAGAACCATCAGAGTTTGTTGAAAGTCTAGCTTCATATATGTTACCATGTCTGTAACATTTCAGAACCACTTTTCCTGTATAATTATTACAACTTCACAGTGTTCTTCAAAGAAATCCACATGATAACCTCTGTCACAGATTTGACTCACACTTAGCAGATTGTGTTTAAGTCCTGAGACAAGAGCTACTGATTTAATTATGACATTCCCAAGATTGATATTGCCATATCCCAGAGTCTTTCCCATGTTGCCATCTCCAAAAGAAACTCCTGGGCCAACTTTCTCCATAAAGTCTGAAAGCAGGGCTTTATTTCCAGTCATATGTCCTGAACATCCATTGTCCAGAACTAGGATATTTTTCCTGTTGCTCTGCAATCACAAAGACCAATATTGGTTAGTTTTAAGGACCCAGACTTGCTTGGATCCTTTGGCCTTTTTAAGTTTGTTAGCATTTGCAGTGGATTTAATTTCAAAGTTTATGCTAACTTGCTTCTTATCAGACTTTAAATCAGACTTTGCATCATAATTTACACTAGAAGGAATTACACTAACTTTCTTTAAAGAAGGTTTTATTTGATAATAATCGTAGTATATACTATGATATTCCTTACAAGTATAAATAGAATGCCATAAACTACCACAATGAAAACAAGGATTTTGTGGTTTAAACCTAACAGACTGACTCTTAACTCCTGATCTAGGAGGTAAAGAGTTTATATCTTTATTTTTTTGCAAAAAGAAGCAAGATGGTTAGAGTTTCCATAGTTATAGCATTTCTTTCTAGGAGCATTAGGAACATGCATATAATTATTGCTTTTACTCACACCTTCCTTTCCATTCCTATTTTTCCTAGCTTCCTTTACCTTGTTCACATTCTAATCTCTTTCAGCTTATGCTTAAGCTGATTCTTTGTCATTAAACCTATGTTTACTGAAGCTGGTTTGTCCTGTTTCAATTTGTCAGAAGTTGACTTTTCTTTGACTTCTATTTTGGAATCATTCATCTTTTCAGATTTTGACACATCAGTTTTTGCTACAAATTTAACATGATTAACTTTAGGCTTTATATATTTCTTGGTAAAGTTTGGTTTAGATGACATATTTTCCTTTTCTTCTTTATCATCTAGGTAACCTAGAACTTCTTTCTATTTTCCATTTTCTAAGATTTTCTGAGTTGTTCTTCCAGAGTTAGTCCAAGTTTTGATTATCTCCTTTTCCTTTTCCAGTTCAGATTTAAGAGATTTATTCAATTTTAGCACTTCAACTCTAATATATAAAGCCTCATCTCTTTCTTTCAGAGTTTGATGGAACATAACTAACTCTTTTTCTAACTAGTCATTTCTGTTTCTAAGAGCAAGACTTTTAGATGTTAATCTTTCATTAGTTAAAGTCTGATCTCTAAAACTAATGAACATGGTTTTAAGATATAATCTTAGCTCAGAAATATCATCAGTATGAAAAGCAAGAATTGATTGAGGTACCTTTAATTCAGCAGCATCAAAACTGCTATCAGCATTTGCCATCAAGGCATAGTTTACCTCATCTTCAGAATCTGAAGTGTCTGCCTAGTTTTTCTTCTTTGTGATAAGTGTCTGGCCTTTATCACATTTTCCTTTCTTGCAGTCAGGAGAGATATGGCCTCTTTCACCACAATTGTAGCATTTGACATTTGAGTTGTCTCCTTTGTTAGACTTTCCTCCTTTGCCTTCAGACTTTCTGAACCCTTTCTTTTCAAAACTTCCACATTTCTTTGAAAACTTCTTGCCCTTTCTGAATTTCTTGTAGGCTATCTTTGTGATACCCTTCACCATAAGAGCACACAGTTGCATCATCTCTGCATTAACATCCACTTCAGATAAATTTTCAGATTCTGAATCATCATCATCAGAATATGATGACTCTGAATCAGACTGTATGATGAGAGCCTTTCCTTTGCCCCTCTTTGAGACAACTACTTTAGGAGATTCCTCCTCAGCTTTAAGTGCAACTGTCTTTGACTTTCTTCCATGTCTTTTGCTCCTTTGATCCATCTCAAGTTCATGAGTCTTGAGCATACCATAGATTTCATCAAGAGTAGTTTCAGCAAGGTCATAGTTGTCTCTTATGGTAGTAGACTTCAAATCCCAATTTTCAGGAAGAGCTAAAAGGAATTTTAGATTTGAATCTTCAAGATCATATTTCTTGTCCACCAGTGACAGATCATTCAAAAGTTTGGCAAACCTATCATATATATCAGTTAATGACTCATCCGCTTTTGAGTCAAAGTGCTCATACTTCTATGTGAATATAGTTTTCCTGTTCTTTTTGATTGCATCGGTTTCCTGGCATCTTGTCTCTAAATCATCCCATATCTCCTTTGTAATCTTGCATCCAATTACCCTGTTTGACATAAAATTGTCAATTGCACTATGAAGCAGATGCCGTACCCTTTCATCCTTGGCAATAGATGAGATGTCTTCAGTTGTGTACTCACTTTTCTCCTTTGGTATCATCTTTGTTGGTTGATCAGCAACTGCAACAGAAAGCTTGGTTGGCTTATATGGTCCATCATTAATTCTATCAAGGTATTCTGGATCTGTGGCTTCCAGAAACATAGCCATCTTTACCTTCCATATAGGACACTCAGATGCTCTCAGTATGGGAACCCTAATACTCTCATATCGACTGTGAGTTTGATTGTTTTCAGTATCTTGAGTTTTGGTGGGCTTAGGTGGGGTTTGTGTTTCTTTAGACATGATTGTAAACTGGATCTCACTATTTGTAAATCAACAGGATGGCTCTGATACCACTTGTTAGGTCACACAACACTATAAAAGGGGGTTGAATATAGTGTTTATACAATCAAATCGATTTCGAACACAAGTATGTAACAGTAATCAAGTATATTCAATATAATAAACTTTGTTACAATAGAATAGTTGTTCTCTCTCAGTGATGAACAATATCACTAAGAGCTGCTAGGTTACAATGTATAATCTTTCTCGTGAATGATAACACTTATAGTGTAAACCCTAAGCTGTGTTTATATAGTACACAGTTACAAGATATCTTCTAATTGATATGGAATATAATTATGTCTTCTAAAATATATCAATAAGATATTATCTTCTACAAGTCTTCTAGCTGTCTAACTCTTCATGCATATCTTCTATTGTTTTAGTCACGATCCTTTCCTGTAAATCAGCTGCATTCCTTATCTGAAGTATCCGCACTTAAGTCTTAATATAAATCCTGACAACCTTAAGTTCTGATATAAGTTCTGACTTCAATAAGTTCTGATTTCCAGTAAGTCCTCATATTAAGTTCTGAAACTAAACACAACAGATTAGACATGACATCACAAATATATCTAACAATCGTAATACAACATCATGTATATATATAGCATTTATTTGAAAACAACACAACACAATACTTTTAAAATGTAGGGTTTGAAAACTTGTTTGGAGTCCAAGATACGTTTCCCGACTTCCTCTCATTCCGGGTTTTCTAATCAACAAACATCATAATCTTAATCAGTATTTCTATTCTCATCACCAACTTATATTTCTAATAAGTTAAATACTTCATAATTTTCAATATTCGACCGACTCGAAATAAGTATCAATGATTGGTCGATACGGACGGTCAAAGTGGTCTTCTAGATTTGACTTTACCGAATATTACTATTACGTGACTCACACTTTATCATTTTTAATAAATCATAAAATTAGTATTTTAATACGAAACCACCTTTAGGAGCTTCTTGAGTGCTTGTAATATTTATCCTAAAATTTTTATTTTAATAAAATGAATTTAATTAGGTGAAAAGTATTTTAAAAGTTCGGTCAACTACGGAATTTTACTATTCATACCGCTTTCACTAAAACGTCGATATCTCTCAAACCGTTAACTCAATTGGCGCACTGTTTTCCTGTGCATGATCTAGAAAAAATTTGGAACACATTATTTGCAAATGGTTTTCTGGTAATAGGTGTGAAAATCCCGAAGTGACAGTTTTCTAACAATGGGTTGCGTTGGGTGTTTTTATTCCGCGCGACCTCGACTTCGACATTTTTATTAAATTGAAAAATCAATATTTTTACTTGAAATATTTATGGCAGTTAATAAACTCTATTTCTTATTCTCTGTAAAAATATCATGATTTTAAAATATTATTAAGTCAATCATTTATATTTACAAATTCATATTTTATGGCAGTTTTTGTCACGTAAATCACTTTTACTAAAACGGTCATAACGTTTGACCCGTAAATCGAAATCAAGAAATTCAAGCGCCTAAACGATCCTCAGAAAATTTTCTATCACAATCAAGTCTTAATTTTCAAGAAACTACAGTTTATACATTCGGGAACTTCTGCAGAATACTTAAGTTGTGATTTGTTCATTTTAACGAGGTTATGATTACGATCCGAGTTTCGTTTACGTCTTAAATCATTATACCACCATTAACAATCATCAAATCATCATCTCAACACTAAATCCTCTCTAGAACATCATGTTATTGAGGCAACAATCATCAACCTTAAAATGAATTAACTAAACATCAAGATAATATCAAATCAATCATCAAAACCATACTTATATCCAATATCCTTACTTTTCTTGAAACTTAAAACTTAAACAAAGTTTGGATGAATGTTTATACCTTCCTTGAAACTTGGTAATACTTAATAAAGTCCTAAGATCCTTTATGAAGCCTTGGTCTAGCTTTAGGAGCCTTAAACTTTCATGAAAAATCAAGAAAACAAGTTAGTGATTTTCGGAGTTACTATTCACCCTCAACTCCAAACATTTTTATAAAATTTAAAACTTCATGGATGGGAATGAAATTTGGTGTATGAATTACCCATGATATTAAAGAGGTTTGGTAAAAATTTGGTGATTTTTGAATGAGTAGAACATGAGATATGAATTTTTCTTTCCATGATGTTCTTGAAAATCAGCATTGTGTTTTTGGGGAGAGAGAGAATTGCTTGGCTTGCTTCTTGGAAATGTGGTGGAAATTGTATACATTTTGTCTATTTCTAAGGTGTATAGAACAAGCCTTTATTTTTTCAAGTCTAGGCCTAGCTTGCACACCAATTGTCAAGCTATATCATGATGAAAAAAACAAGAATCCTTATTTTAGGGAAAGTTGTTTTGTACTAGCTTTTAATTTAATTAGCTAGATTCATTAATTTATTGCTAATTTATTTGCATTATATTTGCATGGAATTTATATGGCCTTGGTTTGTTTATTCATTCGCTTACGTATTTGCTTGGTCGCTTATTCGTTTTCGTAAGAAATCTTCGTAAGCGGTTCGCGGGGTAAATCCTTTCGTATACGTCCTTTACACTTTAAAGTATCGTACTTGGATTTAAATTTGTTAGGATTTTAAATTTGTAATTATATTGTGATTCTCTTAATCCTTGATGGTTCATAGATATGGTCGTTTTTCAAAGTTTGTTTTCTTCGAAAACTAATAGCGTTTACATACACTCATTTGGTACGTATAATCACAATATCAACTCGGAATCTTTAATTAAAAACTCGTATATGGTGTGGTCGCAAAAGTTTTTATTAAACCACAAGGTTACTATTCATAAAGGTCTTTTACCAATGTAAAAAAATTCGGGTTTTTACAGTCTTCCCCCCTTAAAAGGATTCCGTCCCGGAATTAGTTTAGAAATAGGCGGGGATACGCTTCTCACATGACCACATCGAGTTCTCACATTGACTTCGCAGTATTGGATCTCTTTATACAATTTTTATTCGTCCATCAAATATATTTCAAAGTACTCGTTCTTGTAGACCTATGATCTATACACCTTGCTCTATATAGGCTAAGTTTGGCTGCATGTTTATTAGGTCATTTTTAATCATATGTCTGACATTGTTGGTTAAATTTCCTAACCTCGATTCGTGGTACTCGTTATAAACTTGGCGACCATTCGACGATGGTGCTAATTTATAAGCCAAATCTATTAGTCCTTTAAGGACTTCAACCGGTCCAATAAACCTTGGGTTCAACATTTCTTTCCCTTTAAAATCTTATCATTCCCTCCCCGGGAGGCATTTTCAACAATACTTGGTCTGTTACTTCGTACTTTTCATCTTTATAGTTTTAGTCCGTATATCTTTATTGTTCAACCTGGGCTGCCACTAGCCGGGTTCTGATAAGTTCTAGGAATTCCTTTGGTCTATTGACTCAACTATGGTCCAAGTATCCTCTGCTTACCAACTTCTTCCCAACCTAAGGGAGACCGATTCTTTCTTCCGTATAAATCTTTGTAGCCGTTCCAATGCTCGCATGATAACTCGTTATTGTCGGTAATTCGATTAACGTCAACTGGTCACTTCATTTCCATTAAAAATCTATAATATGGACTATTAGCACATCTTCTAGTGTTTGGAATGCTCCTTCAACTTATTCATTTCCCCCTCCATCACTCTTACTAGTGCTAGAGTTTCGTTCCTTAACGTTTGCTCATTTCGGCGCATCATCTCTGTCGATTATTTTATGTAAAAAGTTCTCGTTGCATTTCTACACGCTCGTCTCCTGTTATAAGCTTAGCGCCAAATTTAACATTTCTTCTCGTAGTAACGTAAGGCACATCGGGTCCTGTTACCGTCTTGAATGAAGCACCATTTTATATGCAATTGATTGATACGCTTTTAGAATCGTGGAACGCTCAGCATCCGCTATCGGTCAGACTTCTTTGATCATTCCTCGTATAATATTTATAGTACTATGATACCTTTTGGGTCGTATTTATTCTTCTCGTTAGCGCATTAGACGTATTCACGTTTATTGGGAACTGCTACTAGTAAAGGGCATATACGATCTTCTCTGCCTTCTGTCAACTCTAACAATGACATCCTTCATTCTTCCATGTTGTCCATCATAAGGGATATCGACGGCTATTTTCCGCATGCTTGTGTGGTAAGTATATCTGTATGAATTTTCTATCAACGATAGGCGATTCTCCTAACCGTTATAAATAAAAGGCAAGTCGATAGACGTATCTTCATGGTCTGGATAACCCTCTCATTCTACTTGTCGATTTTGAGAATTCTAAATCGTGCCTCTTTCCGTTCTTTTTCTTAAAATATCTTGGGAAATAGTCCCTTTATGAAATTAAATTTTGGGTCCTTGCGCGACGCAGTTATCACGGGGTCCCTCTGTCACCCATTAGCTCTTCTATGTTCATAACAATTTTGTAGAGCGGAGATCTATCATTTGCGTAATAAAATAAGCGGTCTTATTTAACCCATTACTCAAAATCCTAAAATAGCACGACGGCTTACTTGGTTCTTGATAATCCTCCTTCAGAATTTATTATAATAAACTCTTACTCCCATTTGGGTCATTTACAAGTCGCAATCGCTAAAACTTTTAATCCTCATATTTCTGTTTTCATTTTCAACCATGTCGAGTACTTACTTACCTATTCAATGACATCCCTTTTCATATTCGGTCATGACTAGTATCCTCTTAAGTTTCTAGTTGTCTTTAATCCTTCCCATTACGTAATAAAGGGTACTCTTCTCATTGTCTTACTTCAAATTCATTCGTGCGATCCTCCTCATCAGTTGTCCTAAAATTTGTTATTTCTCAATCTATTTTTTCCTACTTAAAGTGTCAGCCACCACATTGGCCTTTCCTTGATGATAATAGATTTCTCAATCATAAATCTTGATCAATTTGACTGTAGCCTCTACCTCGTGTTCAATGTTAGTAAAAAAAAATTCTAAATTTTCCTCATCAGTTAAACTTTTTGTCCCTTCTAGTGCGAACCTTATCGCGATTATTTTAGATTATTATTAGAATACCTTATGTCATGGTACTTAAGTCGCATAGATGTTGAGTGTCATTTATGAAACTTTATAATGCTCTAATAAGCTTTAGATTGGTGCAATTGTACGTGTTTTAACGTGTTTTCTAGTGTTTTTGCATTTCAGGCATTAATCTGTGAATCAGGTGAATTAGCATTGTTTTGGTGCTAATATAGTGTCTAGGTGGTGATGGAATAAAAGCTCACGAAGACCGGCTCGATTCTGCAGGCAGATTTCAATTTTGGTAGAAGGCCAGTGGGCCCGCGCTGAACCAGCGCGCGGCCGCGTCGAAGTACAGAAAGCCAGCGCACCCGCGCTGATGAAGCGCGCGGCCGCGCCGTGTCGGGATAATAAAATCCTGATTCTATTGTAATTATGTTTTCTGGACTCCTGGGCTACTTGGACTGCTATTTATTGATAACTCAAGATCATTTTTTAAATAAGGAGACTTACCAGAGCACAAGGAGAAGACAACAAAAGACCTATAGTACAATTCAACAAATGCGAAGACGATCTAGTTTATTCTTGTGAATCTTTGTTTTGAGTTGTAATCTTGGATGCTCGTTTCTTGTTTTGTTAAACCTATACTCTTGTTTGTACTTGTTCATTATAAAGACTACGTTTTACATACCATGCTTTCATAGGAACCCACGTTGATGATGAGTCCGATTATGGGCTAATCGTTATCGTGGGGTTCTAGCGGATTTATTTATGGATTTCTTTAGTTAAATTATTTGATGCCTTAGTATGTGGTGATTGTATGATATCCTAGTATTGGTTGTGTGTATTCGTCTTATGAGCGACGTGAACTTATAAGATAGTTTGTTAATTTTTAATGAAGCGAAAGTGAATGTAAGGATTTAAAACATGCCATACTAGCATAGGTTCATGTATTGTCATGCATGATTCGTAGGTAATTTTAACCATCTTACTTACCCTATGTTATCAAGATAGATAACTTATGCTTAAACCATTATGTTGTCAAATTCTATAGACATATAGGGTCTCAATATAATTGGTGTCTATTTAGCTTCTATCTCTTTTGTGAATGTCTGGTAGTATGGTACTCGTGCAACGAAAGTTTGCGTTTATCAGTTTCGTGTTATTCTAGATTAGTGTCATCACCATTGCATGCTAAGGTTAAGATCAATAAGGCTATTGATTGAAGTATTTAATAAAGTTAGAATCCCATGTTTGTCATATTTATTAATTCTATCAATCTTATTTTCATAGTTATAATTATTAGTTTAATTCTTAGTTATAAATAACCTTACTTTGTTATCGTCTTAGCATTGAATAATAACCATACATTGTTGCTTAAGTGCGTGAATTAATTAGTTAACCAACACAGTCTCTGTGGGAACGAACTAGAAAAGATTCTATACTACTTGCGAACTCGTATACTTGCGTGAATTTTAGCGTGTGTTTAGCAACTAACAAGTTTTTGGCACTGCTGCCGGGGACTGCAGTGTTAATTGATAGTTTATGTGCTTTCCATCAGTGGTCGTTAAAGTTCATTGACTCGGACATTGCTACTTGTCTGTTTCCTTGCCTTATTTCAGGTACTCTAGTGAGGGTGTATGCATACGCGTTCGCGTACTCGTAAGAGAACACTGGATAAAGCCAAGGAAGAAGTTGTGGTAGTTCGTAAGGAAGTTTTTGAGGAAGAAAATAAGGTAGAAAAAGAAGAGAAAGTCGAAGAACCAGTTGTATTAGCAATGGGAGATCAAGTAGAAAATTCGAAGGCTTTGATGGACTATTCTCAGCCAAAGATTAATGACATTCAGTCAACCATCATCAGACCGGCCATCAGGGCTAACACTTTTGAGATCAAGTCAAGCACGATTCAGATGATACATAATTCAGTTCAGTTTGGGGGTTCTCCTACTGAAGACCCCAACATGCACATCAGGGATTTCATCGAGATCTGCGACACTTTCAAATTCAATGATGTGACTGAAAATGCTATCAAGCTACACCTGTTCCCATTCTCTCTAAGGAACAAGGCTAAATGCTGGTTATACTCTCTGCCAGCAGAATCTATCACCACTTGGGAGGATCTTGCGCAAAAGTTTCTCACTAAAGTCTTTCCCATGGCGAAGACTGCTACAATCATGAATGCTCTTACCCAGTTTTCTCAGCAAACATGAGAATCTCTGTGTGAGGCTTGGGATCGATATAAGGAGATGCTAAGGAAGTGCCCACACCATGGCATGCCTGATTGGATAATTATTAATTGCTTCTACAATGGATTGGGTGCTACTTGTAGACCCATGCTCGATGCAGCATCGGGAGGAGCCTTGTGGGCTAAGAGCTACGATGAAGCTTATGAACTTATTGAACTGATGGCAGATAATGAGTACCAGAATCCTTCCTAGAGACTGACTCAAGGAAAAATCGCAGAAATTCTAGAGTTGGACGCAGTTACTGCTATCGCTTCCCAACATAATACTTTGATGATGAAGGTGGATACTTTGGCTAATTATGGAGTAAATCAAATTGCAAGTGTCTGTGAGCTTTGTGCTGGTGCCCATGAGACTGATCAATGCGCAATTTCTAGTGAATCAGCTCAGTTCGTGAGCAACTTCAAGCGATCGCAGCAACCAGTGCCAGCCACCTATCATCCCAACAACCGCAATTATCCTAATTTCAGTTGGAGCAATGCACAGAATGCAGTTCAACAGCCCTATCAACAGTACCCAGCTAAATAGTACAACCCCCTGGTTTTCAGCAACCATAATATGCACCTAGACAGCAACTCCAACTGTAATAAGCCAATGTAAAATCTGAATTAGAGGAGTTGAAGCTTATGTGCAAGAGTCAAGTTGTTTCTATCAAGACCTTGGAAAATGAAATTGGGCAAATTGCCAATGCCTTGCTAAATTGTCAGCTTGGTACATTACCTAGTGACACTAAAGTGCCAGGAAAGAGGGAAGCTAAGGAGCAGGTAAAGGCAATCACTTTAAGGTCTGGAAAGATTGCGAATCCCGAACAAACTCAAGAGTTGACTAAAGAAGTTGGTGCTGAGAAAGAAGTAGTGCAGCAGGATAAAGAAGTGGAACAAAGGAAGACTACTGTTGAGCACACTCCTCCTGAGGGTAATACAGGGGAGAAACAAATTTATCCTCCACCGCCTTTTCCCAAGCGGTTGCAGAAGAAAAAGCTGGACAAGCAATTTGAGAAGTTTCTGGAGGTGTTCAAGAAACTTCATATCAACATACCTTTCGCCGAGGCTCTCGAGCAGATGCCTAGTTATGCAAAGTTTATGAAAGTGTTATGGATAAAAAACTAAGGTTATTATTTGCTGTATTTATTACTAAGATTCGGGAGCTCAAGGCCTTTAATGGCTGCTCTCGTGTTTCGTAGCTTAATTATGCCTTTACTAGATGCCTACGTATCTCTGTGAATTAGAGAATCAAGCCAAAACACGTAGTTCTGATCTGTGGGGTGAGACCCATTATATAGACGTTGAGAGTCCTTGAATTAGACTTGGTATAGGAGACTTGGTGGGCAAGTCTCATAATTAGAATGGACTTTGGAGTCCTAGATAGTAGGAAACTGATTCCTTATCCTTTTAGGTCCCCTTGAGCCAATCCACAAGGATTTATATCCCCACTAGGACTTATCTTAATAGCTGTTTTCCTCCTTTATTTATTAATTACAAAATTAATAAATAATTAGGGCTTTTGGGCCTTCTTTGTTCCATCAGGCCTGATCTGGTCCATCAGGCCTGATCAATGTGTTGACCTTCTTGGTCTGAATGTCATACATCTTCTTATTGGACCTAGCAGCCCACACCTTGCAATATTTAATTATACAATCAGGATTTATTTATCCCTATCATTTGCCCCCCAACTTTTGGGAAACATTGATTAGGTTTCGCAAAAGTTAAGTCTATTTATTCCCTTACAGAATTTCGTTTTCGTGTAAAGTGTGGAGCGACCTACACATTTACAACGATTTTTCCTTTATTTCTGGATTTTTCCTAATTTTCTGGGATTTGTCCCTAATTTTCTGGATTTTTCCCTTAATTTCTGGATTTTCCCTAATTTTCTGGGATTTATCCTTAATTTTCTGGGTTTTTCCCTTAATTTCTGGATTTTCCCTAATTTTCTGGGATTTATCCTTAATTTTCTGGATTTTTCCCTTAATTTCTGGATTTTCCCTAATTTTCTGGGATTTTCCCTAATTTTCTGGGATTTATCCTTAATTTCTGGATTTTCCCTAATTTTCTGGGATTGTATCCTTAATTTCTGGATTTTTCCCTAATTTTCTGGGATTTATCCTTAATTTCTGGATTTTTCCCTAATTTTCTGGGATTTATCCTTAATTTCTGGATTTTTCCCTAATTTTCTGCCTTAAAATCGATCAGGATGTATAAAAAATCGATCAGGATTCCTGACCGATTTCGATCAGGATCCTGATCGAACTAGCTCAGGAAGTAACATTCTGATCGACGGGATCTTCGATCAGGATCTATGCGGAATCGACCAGGATTCCTGATCGATTTCGATCAGGACTCTGATCGAACTAGCCTTCAAAGTGACACTCTAGTCGACTGAAACATGGGCATAATCGACCAGGATTCTTGATCGATTTCGATCAAGATTCTGATTGAACTAGGTGGCTTTCCACCGTTCTGATCGAATGAAATATCGATCAGGATCCTGTTTGGCGTCGATCAGGACTCTGATCGAACTTGGGGGATTTCTTTCCTTCTGTTCGAATGAGGTATCGATCAGGATCCTGTTTGGCGTCGATCAGGACTCTGATCGAACTTAATAGGTTTCTTCCCTCTTGATCGATTGAAGTATCGATTAGGATTTTCTTCTTTGTCGATTAGGACTCTGATCGAACCATTTTAAAATTCTGGTCGATTTTTGACCCTTCATTTTCCACAGGAGCTTCTAGATTATTCCTGATATTTCTAGTAGATGGACTTTTAGGTTGGGCCTGGCTAAATGGGCCTAGAAACGCCTCGTATTCCGAGCTTTTCGCCTATATAAGTGTAGTGTGAAGTGAGAATCCTCACTTTACTTCACATTTCTCATTTTCTCTCACAAATCTCTCTAGAGTTCTCCCTTTGAGAAGGCGATTTCCGGCGACCTCAGCCACCGCAGCTCCACCTTTCTCAGGTTTTTCTGGGTTTCAAGCCTTCAACCGAAGCATATCAATGGCGGATCGTGACTTGGCTCGTTTGCAGAAGATGAATGTCTCTAAGAGAGGTACAAACATTCAAATTCAATCTCCATATACTTCCCTACTTGATATGATTAACTCGAGAGGTGATGAATATCCCTCTCTATCTGAGTTAGATTCGTATAATCATGGTAACACCTTTCATGAGTTAGATGGTAGGATAGAGTCTATGAACACCCTGTACAGACTTCCACCCCACCTTAGGATCACTCCAGCCGCCCCTGGGGATAGGACTTGTAATTGGGAGGGGGATACTTTCTTTATCTATCGAGGAGCCCTGACCGCGGGTCTCAGGTTCCCATTCCATGAATTTATTCCTCGCTTACTTGCAGATGTACAAATTAACCCTTGTCAAATCCCTCCTAACGCTTGGAGGAACATTATCTGTTTTATGGTCCTTTGTCTTAGAAACAATTTTCCTCTTTCCGTAGCTGTCTTTAGGAAAGTTTTCCAATTCTATAATAGCGCCATGAGTCAACCAGGTTGGGTTTTAATTCGTCAACGGCCCAAAATCCCTCATATCTTCGATAGTAATTCCATAGTTGAGAATAACCCCAAATGGAGGGACGAGTTTGTGAGGCTGACCTGGGCTGGGGGTGATTGGGCCACACTCTTTCGTAGGCCCTTTTGCAAAGTGTCAGATGGGAGTCCAGGTAGCATCAGATTATCTGATGAGGAGGAGGTGGCCTACCAAGCCTTAATTTCAGATGATGGGAAAACAGACACCTAGACCCTCTTAGAGGAGTTTTCTCTGAAGAAAGTTGGTCTCTCTCAGGCCAGTGATAAGGGTAAATTTATAACTGGATAACCATTTTTCCTTCCCTTTAATTGTAATGTTTTATCTCTCCTGCAATTTAATATTCTTTTTATCTTTCTTTTTCAGCTTGCGAGGCCATCAATAATGTCAACAGGCCCAAGGAAGGGGAGTCAGGCCGCCAGAAGAGGGCCAAGCTAAACAAGGACCCCAGGAGCAAACCTGACGGTCCTTCTTTTCTTAAGCCCCACGTCCCGGTGGTCGAGTTGGGGGACGATGTGGATCCTCCACTTAAGGCACATTCCTTCAGGCCTAACTGGGGCTTTAGGAGGAGCGATACGGTGGTTGGATCCACCAAACATGCTAAGGATTGGTCGTACCATTCCATCACTCCCCACGACTTTACTGACATTGTTACGGGGAGTGATATCGAGACTATTGAGCTTCCGGGTTCTCAAGCCCAAGCTGCGGTAACTTTCCTTTATCTCTTTTTCTTTGAATCCCAACTTTCTCGTATTTCAACGAACTTGTGCTAACTCACACATATTTCTTTGCAGAGTAATACCTACTTCCAGGCGGCCCTCCACCAGGCTAGGTCTTGGAAGGGTAACTCAGATGGGTTTGAGAAGGAGATGAAGAAATGGGAGGAGAGAGCCAAGGTCCTGGAGAAGAAGCTGGACACGAAGAAAGAGGAGCTGGCTAAGGCTCATTCCGAGCTGGTTAAACTTAGGAGCCATAAGGATAAGCTCATTGATGACTACATGGATTCTGACAAGTTTAAGAATCTCATGGAGATTCATGATGAGGGTCTTTATTCCCTACAGTTTACTCAGGGATGGGATGCGGCCGTAAAGGCGGTTTCTGAGAAGCACCCGGGCTTAGTCGACCCTATGGACTTTATAAGTCCCGAGCAGGCTGAGTCGGAGGACAGCATAGATGCCCTCTTCAACTCCCCTCAGCCAGATGATCGCATCTTGGATCCTAACACTGCTTCTCCTCCCGCTTCTCCTGCGAAGGATGCTGAAGGCGCTGATAAGGAGCAAGAAAATGAAGGCTCCCGCATGGAGGAGTAGTGTTTTTATTCTGTAATTTTATCCTTAACTTATGTCTGGACTTTTGTTTGTATTAAAACTTATTACCTTCCGGGGTTATTTTATATGCTACTTTCCTTATTCGCATCTCTCTCCTTTATTTTTCCGATACTTTAATATGCATTCAAACTTGGCCTAATGGGCCATACAAGTATTATCTTAACTCAAACATCCATAGGTTGAAATAATTTCGAACTCCTCAATTTCAAGTTTGGTTTTCCAAAACCTTACATAATATGGGTTCGACCCTGATCAATAATAGCTAGAAAATAAAAATCCTACGCAAACAAAGTTTCAAGGTGCTTTTAAACCTACTTGTCACAACGACAAGTGAGAATCGTACTTCGACTATCTTACATGTAGTAAACCTTCAGGTTTTGTGCGTGCCAGGTTCTTGGGACTTCAAAACCATCCATAGTCTCCAGCTTGTAGGTTCCTCTACCCTGAACGCTCTTGACTTTGTACGGTCCTTCCCAATTTGGGGCAAGTTTCCCTTTCTGTCCTACCCCAGAAGCTTCTATCTTCCTCAAGACTAGGTCACCTTGTTTAAAGAACCTTTCTTTAACCCTTAAGTTGTAGTAGAATGAAGCCTTCTTCTAATACTCTACTATCTTTGCATGTGCTTCATCTCGCACTTCATCGATTAAGTCTAGAGCCAACCTTTGTCCTTCCTCATTTTCCTCAGCATTGAAAGCCTGAATCCTTGGAGAGGAATGTGATATCTCCACTGGAACTACTGCTTCTGCTCCATACGCCAACATAAAGGGAGTTGCTCCTGTCGTGACTCTACAGGTAGTCCTATAGGCCCATAATATGGGAAGTATCTCATCCACCCAATTATTTCTTGACTTCTCGATCCTCTTCTTTAGTCCATCCAGGATTATTCGATTTGCTACTTCTGCTTGCCCATTGGCTTGTGGGTGAGCCACGGAGGTGAACCGTAACTCAATTTCATTTTCTTCACAATACTTCTTGAATTCCTCGTTGTTAAACTGCGTTCCATTGTCGGTGACTAGGACACGTTGAATTCCATATCGGCACATAATATTTTCCCACAGGAATTGTGCAACCTGTTTAGTTGTGATTTTGGCCAAGGGTTTGGCTTCAATCCACTTAGTGAAATAATCAATGGCTACAATCAGGAACTTCCTTTGTGCCGTGGCCATAGGGAAAGGCCCTAGAATATCCATCCCCCACATAGCAAAGGGAATAGGCGAGTTGATAGATGTCAGCATCTCGGGAGGTTGTCTAACAACAGGTGCATGCTTCTGACAGCGGTCGCACTTCTTCACATATTCTTTGGTATCAGCCATCATTTCCGGCCAATAAAAGCCTAGACGAGTTATCTTATGAGCCAAGGCCCTGCCCCCCAAGTGTTGTCCACAAATATGTTCATGCACTTCTTCAAGAGCCAAGCGTGCCTCATCGGGCCTGAGACACCTCAAATAGGGAACCACGAAAGATCTTTTG
This sequence comes from Apium graveolens, assembly GCF_009905375.1. Lineage (NCBI taxonomy): Eukaryota > Viridiplantae > Streptophyta > Magnoliopsida > Apiales > Apiaceae > Apium > Apium graveolens. The sequence goes on from NC_133654.1 coordinate 93,306,666, forward strand.
TAAAGAATCCCATCTATCAAAGAGTACCTTAGTGCTCGAACAGTTAACTTCCGTGCCTCAGTTGCGTCACTTGGCAACCAACCGGTTTGAATGTGAGCCTTGATAGGATCAATCCATGACGTCCCCAGGCCTATAGGAGCCACAAGCTTAACATCTATGCTTCGTGTCTTCAAAACACGGAAGTACACACTTCCTGAACTTTCTTCTATCTCGGATGAAGCAAACTTTGATAACGTATCTGCCTTAGCATTTTCTTCCCTTGGAATGTGCTCAACATGACAGTCATTAAATTGGGTCATCACAGCCCTTACTAGGCGGACATACTTAGCCATCGTATCATCCCTTGCCTCAAATTCTCCCTTTACTTGGGATATGACTAGCTTCGAGTCTCCACGGACCTTTAAGTTTTTGACTCTAAGTGTTCCAGCTAGGCCAAGGCCAGCTATTAGGGCTTCATATTCTGCCTCATTGTTTGTGGTTGGAAAGTCTAGCTTCATAGCATACTCAATTAAGAACCCATCAGGGCTTTGCAAAACCAATCCTGCTCCACTGGAGTTCGTTTTTGATGCTCCATCAAAATAGAGAACCCAATATTCTTTATCATCCTTCTCTTTGCCCCCATTATCGACTTCCTTGTCTTGAGGTATGGCATCTTCCTGCCCCCCGACTTCTTGGTTGGGTATGGTACATTCCACCACGAAGTCAGCTAGTGCCTGGGCTTTTATTGCCGTACGTGGCTTATACTTGAGATCGAACTCTCCCAGCTCTATTGCCCACTTAATCAATCTCCCACTTGCCTTGGGACTGTGAATGATATTTCTCAGGGGCTGATTTGTTAGCACCTCAATCTGGTGAGCCTGAAAATAAGGACGCAGCTTTCTCGAAGCCATTACCAAGGCTAAAGCGAATTTCTCAATAGCTGAATAATTCAACTCAGCACCATGCAAAATTTTGCTGACATAGTATACAGGTTTCTGGACTTTCAGTTCCTCCTTAACGAACACCGCGCTCAAGGCGCTCTCTGAAACAGCCAAGTACAAGAATAAAACTTCACTCAGAACTGGCTTGGCCAACAACGGGGCCTGGGCCATATACTTCTTTAACTCTTCAAATGTCTTCTGGTTTTCCTCACTCCATACAAAGTCTTTGATGTTCTTTAGTGACTTGAAGAATGACAAGCACTTGTCTCCTGACTTGGAGATGAATCGTCCTAGCGCAGCAACCCTTCCTGTGAGCTTCTGAACATCCTTGATAGTTTTTGGTGGTTCCATGTCCAGGATCGCCTTTATTTTATCGGGGTTAGCCTCAATTCCCCTCTTTGAGACCATCAATCCCAAGAATTTTCCAGATCCTACTCCAAAAGCACACTTCGTAGGATTCAACATCATCTTGTGGTACCTCAGGACCTCAAAAGCTTCCCTCAAATGGGTTATATGATCAGTCTTTACTAGACTCTTGACTAACATGTCATCAACATAGACTTCCATAGTCTTACCAATAAGATCTTTAAAAATTTTGTTTACCAACCTTTGATAGGTGGCTCCTGCATTCTTGAGACCAAACGCCATAACAAGATAACAATAAACACCAAAGTCAGTGATGAATGATACCTTTGGAATGTTATCCTTATGCATTTTGATCTGGTTATATCCGCTAAATCCATCCATGAAACTCAGCATCTCATGTCCAGCAGTGGCATCAATCAAAATATCAATTCTTGGCAGCAGAAAATAGTCTTTAGGGCATGCATCATTCAGATCAGTAAAGTCTATACACATCCTCCACTTTCCATTAGCCTTCCTTACCATTACAGGATTTGCTAACCACTCCGGAAATTGGATCTCCTCAATGAAACCAGCCTCTAAGAGCTTTTCTACTTCCTGTTTTATAGCCTCTTGTCTTTCCGGGGCAAAATTTCTTTTCTTTTGTTTCACTGTCTTCTGGCTTGGATCTACGTTTAACTTGTGAGTAATTAACTCCGGGTCTATGCCTGGCATATCAGCTGCTGACCATGCAAACACATCACTATTTTCTTGCAAAAATTTCACTAACTTCCCTCTAAGGGGCTCCTCTAATATGGCTCCAATGAAAGTCATCCTCTCAGGATTCTCGGGGTCTAAAGGAACCGAAACCAATTCTTCTGCTGGCCTTCCTCTATTCTCGTCATTTTCTCGAACATCCATATCTTCAATAGGAAGAACCTGCCCCCCGACTCCATCAGCCCTCAAAGAGGCCACATAACAGCTTCTAGCCATTTTTTGATCTCCTCTCTCTTCTCCAATCCCGTTTCCGGTGGGAAACTTCATGACTGAATGGTAGGAAGAGGGGACTGCCTTGAAGGCATGTATCCCTGTTCTCCCCATGATAGCATTATAAGTTGAACTAGCCTTTACCACCACGAAATCCAGCATCTGCATTGCTTGCCTCGGTTCCGTACCTATGGTGGTCGGTAATTTGATTATCCCTTCCACATGACATTCTACTCCAGCAAATCCATATATCGGCATGTCAGTTGGTGTCAACTGGGAGTCGTTATACCCCATCCTTAGAAAGGTGTCGTGGAGCAAGATATCCACAGAAGCACCATTATCCACAAGGACCCTCTTAACCGGGCTATTTCCTATTATCGGTGTTATGACCAGCGGGTCGTCATGGGGAAACTTCACACCCTCTAGGTCGGAATCATCAAAAGCCAATGTTACTTCTATCCGGGCCCTCTTCGGGGCTTCTCCAACAATATGCATAACCTCCCTAGTATATGCCTTTCTGGAATTTTTGGACAATCCAGCAGCAGTTGGACCTCCAAAGATCGTGTTTATCACAGGTCCTCGAGGGCGTCGCGGTCCTCCAAAAATTGCATTTATAACCGGCCCTCTGGGTTGGGGATTCCGCCCCTGATCGTCTTGGTCCCTCCTACGATCTTCAAAGTTTTTCCTTCCATTATTATTTCTGTCCCCTCTATCTCCAGTATACTTGTTCAATCTCCCTTTTCGAATCAAAAACTCAATTTCATCTTTCAATTGCCTACACTCATCGGTGTCATGGCCAACATCCTTGTGAAACCTGCAATACTTGCTCTTATCTAGCTTGGCGGGATCAGCCTTCATGGACTTAGGCCAGCGAATATCTCTATCTTTCTCAATCTCCATCAAAATCTGACTTCTAGGAGCATTCAGCTTAGCGTATTCAGTGAACTTTTGTCCAGGTCCTCCCTTCTTGGGGGTTGAATCAGGGTTTTGTTCGGTTCTAGGATATTTTTCCTTTGCAATATATTCTAAATCAGTTTTCCGCTTCTTGCCTCCAGTAGGCTCATTACTTACTACGGTCTTCCTCATACTTTCTTCAACCTTGATATACTTCCCTGCCCTCTCTTGGAGCTGCAACATGCTTTCAGGGGGACGTTTGGCCAAGGACATCTTAAAAAACTCGTCCCTAGTTCCTTGTTGCAGTGCTATCATGGCTACCTTATCATCAAGGTCCAGGACTTTTAAAGCCTCCTTTGTGAAACGATTCAGGTAATCTCTTAAGGATTCCTTAGCTCCCTGCACAAGACTCATAAGAGATGCTGAACTTTTCTCATGGACTCTTCCACTGATGAATTGCTTAATAAATGCCTGACTTAATTCTCTGAACGATCCAATAGAGTTTGGGGGTAAGCGACTGTACCATCTTTGAGCCATACCCGACAGGGTTTGAGGGAATGCCCGACACTTAATAGCGTCATTCACGGGTTACAGCAGCAGTGCATTAAAGAATGTCCTGACATGGTTAGCGGGGTCTCCGGTGCCATCATAGGCTTTGATAGTGGGCATCTTGAATTTCCTTGAGATATGGGCATTCATTATTTCTTCTGTGAAGGGTGGAGTTGGATCATCAGGATCTCCAAGGGGAAGGAGATTGCTTGGATCAGTTTTTGGGAAGATAGCCCTTCTTCGTACCGGACCATCCAGGTCTATGACAGGAGGAGGATTTCTCCCCCTAGGAGGTATCTGGGGTCTGGTGGCCTGGTGAGCTTCCAAGTCACGCTTCAGCCTTTGGATCTCAGCCTCATGAGCCCTTATCCTTTCCTGCACTTCCTGGGGATTCGCCCCTTGGGTGCTTCGAGGGCGTTGCCTTCCATCGGCCATCGGCTCCTTGCCTGGACGTCTCCTTCTTGGGGCCACTTCATCATCCGAGGATTCGGAATCTCTCTCAGTGTAAGGACCAGAAAATTCCCGATCCTCGGGGATAGGAGCCAAACCTCGTATATAAGGGGGCGATTGCCCTCGTGCTTCACTTCGCCCAGCATATCCACTTCCTCCAACCTCGGGGTAAAGGGGCATCCCATAAGGGGGGTTAGTAGTAACAACAGTTGAATATTCATACCCAACGGGTCGAGAATTCACAGATATATGTACTTGTTGAACTTGAGGATTCGTACCTTGAATAGTCGGGGGAGTCGTCCCTTGTGGCTGAGGTTGAGTTGCCCCTATCTGGGTTTCCGCTTGAGTAGATGCATAAGTTGAGTGGGGAGGAATCTCCACGGTTGACGAAATCACATGAGTTTTCCCTGATGGTGTTCCCTCCAGAGCGCTAGTTGTTCTCCGTGTTCTCGCCATGGTTGTTGTTCACTTCCCACAGACGGCACCAAATATTATGGATAAAAAACTAAGGTTATTATTTGCTGTATTTATTACTAAGATTCGGGAGCTCAAGGCGTTTAATGGCTGCTCTCGTGTTTCGTAGCTTAATTCTGCCTTTACGAGATGCCTACGTATCTCTGTGAATTAGAGAATCAAGCCAAAAAACGTAGTTCTGATCTATGGGGCGAGACCCATTATATAGACGTTGAGAGTCCTTGAATTGGACTTGGTATAGGAGACTTGGTGGGTAAGTCTCATAATTAGAATGGACTTTGGAGTCCTAGATAGTAGGAAACTGATTCCTTATCCTTTTAGGTCCCCTTGAGCCAATCCACAAGGATTTATATCCCCACTAGGACTTATCTTAATAGCTGTTTTCCTCCTTTATTTATTAATTACGAAATTAATAAATAATCAGGGCTTTTGGGCCTTCTTTGTTCCATCAGGCCTGATCAATGTGTTGACCTTCTTGGTCTGAATGTCATACATCTTCTTATTGGGCCTAGCAGCCCACACCTTGCAATATTTAATTATACAATCGGGATTTATTTATCCCTATCAGAAAGGTATTCTCTCTCGGAAGGTGAAGCTTGATGATTTAGAGACGGCCGCTCTCACGAAGGAATGCAGTGTTGTGCTGCAACAGAAGTTGCCTCCGAAGCTTAAAGATCCAGGAAGCTTCACATATTCTATATACTATTAGAAAAGTGTCTTTTGACGGATGCTTATGTGACTTGGGAGCTAGCATCAACCTGATGCCTTTGTCAATTTTCAAGCAGTTGGATTTACCTGATCCCAAACCGACTTATATGAGCTTGCAGTTGGCCAACCGTTCTATTACATATTCGCGAGGTATTGTGGAAGATGCCTTGGTCAAGGTTGATAAATTCATCTTTCCTGCTGATTTCGTAATTCTTGATTTCGAGGAGGATAAGAAGATTCCCATAATCTTGGAAAGACCTTTCCTGGCAACTGGCCGAACCTTGATAGATGTGCAGAAGGGTGAGCTCACCATGCGAGTTTTGGATCAGGATGCCACTTTTAATGTGTTTAATGCTATAAAATTCAACGAGGAGTGCTTAAAAGTGGAGCTGGTCGACTCGGTGGTCACATCAGAACTTGATCAATTGCTAAGGTCTGATGCCTTAGAAAAAGCCTTATTGGGGAATTCAGATAGTGAAGATGATGAAGGGGAAGAACAATTGCAATATTTGAATGCTTCTCCCTGGAAAAGGAAAATTGATATGCCTTTTGAATCTCTTGGACTGGAGGAATTGAACAAAGCTCATAAACGCCTCAAGCCTTCTATTGAGGAAGCTCCCACTCTTGAGCTTAAGCCTTTACCTGAACATTTGAGGTACGTATTTTTAGGTGATGCATCTACTCTGCCTGTTATTATTACATCTGACCTTTTAGGTAGTGATGATGAAAAGCTTTTGATGATTCTGAGAGAGTTCAAGTCGGCAATCGGATGGACTATAACAGATATCAAGGGAATCATCCCTTCTTACTGTATGCATAAAATTCTGCTAGAGTAAGGTAGCAAACCTATGGTCGAGCAGCAAAGAAGACTTAATCCTATCATGAAGGAAGTAGTGAAGAAAGAAATTCTTAAGTGGCTTGATGCGGGGATTATCTACCCTATCTCTGAAAGTTCATGGGTAAGCCCGGTTCAATGTGTGCCAAAGAAAGGTGGAATTACTGTGGTAGCAAATGAGAAGAATGAGCTTATTCCTACAAGGACAGTCACGGGGTGGAGAGTTTGCATGGACTACATGAAGCTAAACAAAGCCACTAGAAAGGATCACTTCCCGTTGCCCTTCATTGATCAGATGTTGGACAGGTTGGCCGGTCATGAGTACTATTGTCTTCTGGATGGCTATTTGGGTTACAATCAGATTTGTATTGCTCCAGAAGATCAGGATAAAATGACCTTCACTTGTCCATTTGGTACTTTTGCCTTCAGACGAGTTTCTTTTGGTCTGTGTGGTGCACCAGCCACATTTCAGAGATGTATGATGGCCATCTTTTCTGACATGATTGGCCAGAATGTGGAGGTGTTCATGGATGACTTCTCAGTCTTTGGCAATTCTTTCGATGAATGCTTGCAAAATCTGGGACATATTCTCAAGAGGTGTGTTGAGACCAATCTGGTTCTCAACTGGGGAAAATGTCACTTTATGGTGTGTCAGGGCATTATTCTCGATTTTGAGAGGAAAACCTCAGAACATACATTATCTTTCTACTACGGAGAAAGAGCTTTTGGCTATTGTCTATGGTTTTGAGACTTTATTATCGTCTTAGCATTGAATAATAACCATACATTATTGCTTAAGTGCGTGAATTAATTAGTTAACCAATACAGTCTCTGTGGGAACGAACTAGAAAAAATTCTATACTACTTGCGAACTCGTATACTTGCGTGAATTTTAGCGCGTGTTTAGCGACTAACAATAGACATATCATTATACTTCACACAAAATTATATTCCTCAAACTCATACATGCTCGGTCTTTCCCGAATTCATTAGTACTTATCCCGATATTGTTTCACAGAAGCGTACCTCACTAATCACGTTGGTATCTTTATTATCGTTTTTCTGTTATCATGTTAAAGATCCTTAGGATGATAACCAAACATGGTATTCCCTTTTCAAAATAACTTACTCATCATGATGCTTCGATTATACCATCATAACACTGAGTTTTCAGTCTCATATTATAATAATCGGTTCTCAACTATACCTCTATTTGTTTGGAAGGCAGTCAGCCTTGGAAGAATGATTTTCACAATATAAATGTAATTTAGACAATCTGAACAAGATTTCAAAATCTAATATCTTGAGAAATAATGAGCTCTAAATAAAGGAGTCACAACACTCAAAAGATTTATAACTTGGAAGAAAGAATACAACAAGGATTATCCTTCCATGTCCTTAAAATTTTAAGTTATGATATTATAGAGAATATCCTTGGAAAGCAATGATTGCTGAATAATAACATCATACGAATGATACTTGTAAGAATTCCCCATTGAAAGAATACTTTTCTTTTCGAATAATGAAAGAAATTTCAAATAACATCCTCAACCAAAGGTTAACCATTAAGGTTTCAAAATGATGCTATTTTGAAGGAAGGAATTTTATTCAATGATTAAAAAATAAGGAAGTATATTGTTCTTCAATCACTTTATGATTTTAGTTTTTTATATAAACGAAAGAATAAAATATTTTATGAACAAAATGTTTCATAAAACTGAATATGAATTCTCGTTTGAGTTGGCGATCTAGTTAGGTCTTAATTAAATCATTCTTTGAAAATTTCATCAATAATTAAATTTTGCATATATAATGCACTATGGAATAATAAAAATTTGATTGGAAGTGGGACTAGCAAAATAATGACTAGTCCATATCAAGCAATATTATCAACCGACTAAGAAAATGGCCAGCTCAATTGGTTTGGCCCATAGCAACTAGCTAGAACGATTAGCTAGGCTTTCATCGTATTAATTAACATTTCGACTAGTTAGGATATTAACTAGTCGTTCATGAGAACATATACAACTAAGCATATTTTAGTTTGTTCGAAAAAAAACTCTCAATATCGTAACCACTAAAGAATTGTGGCTACCTGGATGACGATTTCAAAATAAAGAGTTTTCAAATTTGGGCCGAGAAAGGCAATTATAACTCTAAATCGAGTGGTATTGGCATCAGAACAATCAATAGCCTCTCATCAAATATTTTTTTCCAATAAAATGGTACATTCAGAGGTGCCCACGTTCACATACTTTATCAGATTCTCAAATAGAACTGAATTCGGAATACCAATTTCAAATTGATACCCTTACTATGTTTTCAAAGTTCAATATACAATTTCATCACGATTAGAAGAAAATTCCCGAGGAATCTATGGATATCAGATCATCCATGTTTTTAACAATTTGTTAGATATTTACAATCTCGACTGAGAAGAGTAGGTATGAAAGAAGAATCAAATGAAGATACTCATAATGACTATTCATCAATGAATTGAGGAAAATTTATTAAAAATCCCCTGGGTAGTTGAAATAAAGTATAAATAGCTCTGAGCCGAACAAGAAGATCATAATCTATGAATGAAAGTTCATGGATCAACTAAAAGAATTGAACATGTCCTGATGCAAAGAAAGACTATTCAAGTTGTTGGTCACATTAGAAGTTCAAAGTAGGGAACTAAAAGGATTGCCTGATATGACTTATCAAGGAAATATGAATGATCAACAATTCGGAGGGAGTAGCGTGAAAGTGAGTAGGTGTCAAAATATTTCACCGATTATCCTAAATCTCGTCATTATCCATATGAGGATGATACCACCTCTTCGTCTTTGTAATTCCATGTTTCAACTAGTGTCTTTTTCAACATCATTCGAAAATTTGTTAGTAACTTGGCTTTCGCACGTACATCTGTCATTCCAGTGTTTTACCTCGAAGTCCTTACTCAGAAATATTCCAAAAGCATCTGTTAAGGTAATATAGGCCTGCTACACAGATCCATTACTAATTACAAGTGGCTAGTTCCCCCTAGAAACATATCAAAGAGATCTCTTAGGGATCTCAATGCAGGTCATAAGTTCGGTGGCATGTGTGTGTAATTGAATCATACGTTACCAAATATATTAGAGGTCCACGAGTATATATACATAGTCTCTGACATCATTTCTACCAAAGAATACCACTCTAGACTCATTGGTCTATCCTTTTAGAAGGTTCTAAGATCAAACCATCGCTCGTTGTAAATATTGGCTAGGCTTTCAACTTCTGATGTACCAGACTTATGTATCTATATGAATTGTAAGAATGACAAATAAATGTAAATTTATTCTGAAACCTTTTTAAGGTGTAACGGTTTATAATTGTGGAATAAAATGACTTGTGTTATTTTTGGTATTCATCTCTAAGACTATAACTTGTGGTGTGTGTGTGTATATTGTGGGGTCACAGTACGTAGTAGTTGGTTGTTTATTAAGATTAAGTGTTATTAAGGGAAATGGAACTCGTGACAACCCGGATCCCCGACCCCGGATTTGGGGGTATTTAGTCATACTATAATACCTCAAACATACACTAATCCTAACCTACACATTAGGGCTACATTCGGTAGTCCGATGATGAACTCTATATGAGCTCTAACGAAATCTCGCATCTAGACAAACTCTTAACACTCTCATCTCGAAGTACTATAATTTATTGCTCTGATAACATTTCTGTAACGGCCCCAAATCCGGGGTCAGGAATCTGGGTCATCACGCTATCCTTCACTCATGTGTAACCTGTATTAATTAATTAATACAACAGACCCCAATGTCACGCACACACACACAAGTTATAGCCTTAGAAACAATGTACAAGATGTAATCTTCTTTTATTACACTCAAATGTACATTATAAGATCTTAAACAATTATTCGTAACCTCTACATGAAGTTACAATAATTACTACTAATATTTTATACCTATCTGGATACTCTGGTCCACCTGAGACAAAGCTGTAAGGCATTCTCCCCATGATTTCAAGTGACTAAGTTCCACGCCGGCATACTAGTAATTTGTTGTGTTGTGACATTTAAAAGAAAGCAAGAGTGAGCAATAATGCTCAGCCATAATAATCAACAGCATGAAATGACTGTATGATAATCTCAAGTATAATTCCATATATGATAAATATGTTTTATTCAAAATAGTTTTCCTCGGTGATACACACCTTCTTTCGAAAATAATTCTTTAGTGGATTTATTATCCTTCAAATACCTTAATGGTAAACCCATCACCTAGGCTTGGATTACGGTATTGCATCTCAATTCCAATTGGAAGAACTTAGGACATTCACTAGAGTCACCGCATACGATGATTAGTCATACTACGGAAATATTAATCTTTTCTAATAGTAGAAGGACAACACCTTCATATCCCGGTTATCACCCTTTCCGCATTCGGGCTACGTGTCCCATTTTGGGTATACACATACTTCACAAGTTCCTGAGTACACAGAGTACCTTCGCCTGCGGTACCTTTGGTAGTCTCCCTAGTACACATAGTACAAGAGTCTACCCCTCTAAGTCCTTAAAATAATCCTATCATGTCTCGAGAACTCGAACCACATCGAAGTTTCCCAAGCGTTTTGCTTGTTGATAGAAACATCTTATCTTATCAGTGTGTATATATATATATATATATATATATATATATATGTACTTCCGAGAATTTTCAGAGAAATTACTAAGGATGTGAGTTGACCGTTGTCAACAGATAATTAAATAAGGGGGAGTTTCTTTTGAAACTATATTCAAAATATTAAAATAAGTTGAGATATTATTCTTCGACGATCTGAAATTATTCGAATGATTTTCTGAAATTCAGAAAGTATTTTAAATTAGGTTTTATGATTATTAAATCATATTTAAATCATTAAATAAATAATTAATAATTAAATAATAATTATTAAATAATCAGACCTCGAATGAATATGTTTTTAAAGAATATTTGAAATAATATTCCCCAACTAATTTATGTTTAAATAATTAAAGTAATCTTTAATAATATACTGAATCAGGTTTGAAATAAATAATCGTTGGAGAATACTTCTCCTAGATTAAATTATGATGAGGATGACACATTACATGCCTCTAGTTTAATCTATAATATTTGGTTAAATGGATTATATTACATTGCACATTATTCACAAAAGGTTTAATCGATCACCGATTCAATTATTATTACTTGGGTAGCAATGATGTATTACTAGATGCCGCTCATTGTTTACGATTTTAAATTAGATTTAAAATTCGTTACCAACGTAATAATAACCTATATGGTCACACACTAAGAATGCTTGAAGGGTTATTTAATTTAAATTGGATTTAAATTATATTAAAGTAATTAGAATTATTTATAATATTAATTAAGTATGACTTAATTAATTTGATAAATATTGATATTCGAATTTACTAATATTAATTATGAAATTTATTTGTTAAATAATTAAATGAGACTTAATTATAATACAAATAGGAATTTCGAATTGATAATAACTCCTAATTAGTTAAGAGTTATAATTCGTTTTTCTACTCTCTATATAATATCTCTTGTGTGGCTGATTTTGTGTAAAAAAAGATTTTACTATAAAAAAACCCTAGCCACCAAGGGAGAAGATGGAGAGAGCAAGAAGAAACGAGTTTGTGCTAGTACACATTCAATCCTTGAGTTCAAGCATTCGTGTGGATACCGATAGAGCGTAGATCGCGAGAGCGGGATGCGTGGTGATTGAACAAGCTTTGGATCTCCATTAGTCAACCAGTTGGTAAAGCTTATTAAGGTAAACAATCTGATCTACGAATTAAATATATATTTTTCGCATGGATCCTGCGGTGGGTTTCGAAAATTCTAATTTTTTACGTTTTAAATTACTGTTTCCGTTACGTTTATGTGCTCGAAACCCAACAATGGCATCAGAGACACTTGCGAAAAGTGTTTAATTCATTTATGTGTTTACTGGTTTTATGATGATAACATGTATACAATATTCCATGACTGTTATGTATGTGATTTTGTATGTTTTTATATGTTGTTATGTTTATATATGCGTATGTATATATATGTTTTGAATATATGATATTCATGAGAGTTGTATAATCATATGATAATTATATAATCTGTATATATACTGATAAATACATGTTTTGTGTTTGTTCTTATTATAAGAATCGTATTTGATACGATTCTGAATCGAATGCAGCGGATTTGCTGAAATCTGTGTCTGGTGTCCGCTTTTGGCGAACGAATACGCTATTTCGTATGGAATCGAGCGTCTGAACATAACTTATAACTAAAGCTATCATCGGATGATCTGTAAGGCGTTTGACGTCGTTTAGGCCCTATAATCTATGATTTAATGTTATCAGATTTAATTTCAGATTTCTAATTTTTTCAATATTTGGTTTTTATGATTAGATCATGATGGGTATGATATGTTAAGATCAGATTATGTGTTTTAACATGTTATTTTGTGTTAATTAAGCATGGTGGATGGTTATGGATTATGACCTTAGGTTAATGGTTTTGGTTTTTGAAATATGGCTTGCATGTCGTTTAATCTTGTAATTATTAAATCTCAAATGTAACTCGAGTTCTTCTTGTAAGTTCATTAGATAGTTTTCATATTTCATTCTTGTAATGTACATGAAGACATGAAGATTTGAAGATCAAGGGTAATCCCACATGGAGGCCATCCAAGGAAGTAATACAAGAAAGAAGACATGTAATAGTTAGCCTGTATTTATTTTCCACCTTAGATTGACCTAGATCTTTGTCATTAGCTTGATAAAGATCATATAGGATGAAGCCATAACCAACCACGTTTATTTATTGCACTTTACATATATATGTGCATATGATGAATGTATGTGTTGTTAGTCCCTAACAATGCAACAAGAATTACAGAAGGGGGATTGAATGGAATTCTTGAACCTTTTTCTTGGTTAAAAATGTTCTAACTTAAAATATATATATCTGTTTGATTTGCAAAGTGCGGAATAAGAAGTTAGTAAAATCAAAACACAAGTAATTAAAAACACAAGTCTTCAAAATTTTTTTTGGGGGATTTGAATGTATCCACCAGAGATATATATTATATCAAGAGAACTATGTATAGCAAGATTAGCTCACAGCTGCTTACAAATATGAACAACTAAGTTTACAGAGAAATGCTAAGGATGCAGCTTACAATTATTTCTCTGAGATAATGTTCTTAGTCTTGTTCTTCTTGTTCTATTTGCTACTTCTTGGTTTATATATCACCAAGATTATAAAGTAATAAGACAAGATAATAAAACAAAACCTATCAACTCTAATACTATGCTGCTTCATTACTCTATTCCAGCATCTTTAAATATCTTCATAATAGCATGGAAATGGCAATGCTTCTTTGTTCTCTAAAATCTAGTGGAATAGGCTTCCACATTCCTTTTGCATACACTCGACGCATGTGACTGTGTTGTCACTGTCAACAAATGTTTGAATTGATTATCCGTCGGGTACATGATCATCCGTCAGGTTGCCTTGTTGATCATCCGTTGAGTGGCATAGTTGTTTATCCGTCGGGTAGCTATCTGGCACTTGACTTCATTTCATTTATGCAGAATTACAAGACATCATCTATGTACAATTAATAAACCTATTCTGCATATCTAATTAAAGTCAACATGACTTGAGTGCTACTATAGAATCTAAACAAGGTGTATGCAGAAATGTGCTACAGACTCATTATTACACAAGCTACTCACTCGATGGATAATTAATCATCATCCGTCAGGACTATATTGAGTCATCCGTCGGGACTATATTCCTTCTCCGTCGAGTGCTACTTTTTTCACTAAGTAAAATCTACTAAGGTGTTTTGTTAATGAAATCATTAAGTTCACAACATATCCACAACAATCTCCCCCAATTTATGTCTACTGGAATTGTAGCCATAAATTAAGAGAAACTTGATGATAACAAAACACCCTAAAAATACAACTTTAAAAGTAATTAGATAAAACTGTAAAGTGCTTCAAATAACAAAATGCACAAAGATTAGCTCACAGTCATTTTCAAGGTGCTCCTCTAGCCTAAGCAGATTAATCTAATTCCTTTAAGATCTGGATCTCTTTCCAAGCTTTCTGTTGTTTTCTTCTATCTGATTTTGGAGCTGTCTGTGGAATTCTAGTTCATCAGATTCTGAGAGATTTAGCTTTTCTTGTATTTCCAAAAGAGTCTCATTGCTAGAGATGCTCAATTGGTCTTCTAATCTGAAAAATCTTCTAACTCCTTTGTCATCTATGAACTCCATCAGCCAATAGGGCCTTAGATGCACTCCACTCCCTGTGTAAGGAATAGTTAGAGTCTTTGGGAGTGCATTGATAAGTGGCATTTTATACCACTTAGAACGTCTTATAATGGCTTGAATTGATGCCTTGAAATCAAGTATTTTGTGTATTTGATGCGTTTTTCTAGTGTTTGTGCATTTTAGGGTATTACTTGCATTTATAGAGAGATTTGATCAGGAATAAGCCTAGGTATGTGCTTGGCATTGCAAGTGGGAAGTTAGGAGCAGAACGCAGCAGAAATCGGGAGCAAAATAAACATTTTTCTAAGAAAGGTGCTGGGCGCCCGCTCAGCCTGGCTGGGCGGCCGCTCAGGAAGCTGGGCGCCCGCTCAGGATTGTTGGGCGGCCGCTCAGGGTCGTAAAATTAAATAATGATTTTTAGAGTTATATTTCTGTTGGACTTCTGACTTCTGAGATAGCTGGGTCTTGTGGGGCTTCTATATAAGTAGTTTCATAGACGTTTCACATAGGAGGAATCGTGGTATCAATCAAGGAGCAAGGAGAGAAGGAAGAAGACCATTTTAGCACATCGCAACGAAGAAGAGGAAGTATAGTTTTTTTGTGATTCTTTTATTCGTTGTATCAGTGGATGCTAGCTTTCTTTACTTTGAACCTTATTACTCTTGTGACGTACTCTTGTTTTAATAAGTATTTTTATTAGTTTATCTTGTGTGTTATTATCATGTTTTCATATGAACCCATGGTAACGATGAGTTCTATTATGGGCTAATCATGATCATGGGGTCGTAACGGATTTACTATGGAATTCTTTAGTTAGTTGTTTAATACCTTAGCGTGTGATGATTGTATGATATCTAGTATAGGTTGCACTTATTCGTCTTATGTGCGTCGCAAACATATAAGATAGGGTGTTAATCTCTTGTGAAGCGATGGTGGATCTTGAGGTTTAGAACTTGCCATGCTAGCATAGGTTCATGTATGTGTATGCTTGATTAGTGGGTAACTCTAACCGTTTTACTTGCCCTGTATAATCATAAGGACTAAATTGTGCTTAAATTGTTATGTTGTCAAATTCTGTAGACATATAGGGTCTCAACATAATTGATGCCTATTCAACTTCTATCTTAATTGTGGATGTTTGGTAGAATGGTATTAGTACAATGAAAGTTGGCTTTTATCAGTTTCGTGTTGTTCGATTAATATCATCACCGTTACATGCTAAGGGTAATAAGAATAACTATTGAAGGAAGTAGTAATGAAGTTATGATCTCATGAGTGTTTAATATTGTTAATCCAAGTATCAGTTAAGTGTTTAATTCTCGTAGTTAATTATAGTTAATAATTAGTTAATCAAATCTACGTGTTATTGTCTTGACATTGAGAAGTAATCATACATTGGTGAGTAAGTGTTAATTGAACATAACTAGTCTGAGTCTCTGTAGGAATGAACTAGAAAGTATTCTATATTACTTGCGAACGCGTATACTTGCATGAATATTAGAGTGTGATTTTGCCCTAACAAGTTTTTGGCGCCGCTGCCGGGACTCGGCGTATTTGTTCAGTTTATGTACTTACCATCAGTGGTCGTTAGGACTCATTGATTAAGACGTGTTACTTATTGTTTCCAGTTGTGTTTCAGGTACTTTAGCGAGCGTTTATGTAAACACATTCTCGTACTCGCGAGAGGACTTTAGATACGGCTGAGGAGACAGACTCAGTTCTTGATATTCCGGAGAAGATAGATTTTAAAGATTCGGATAAAGAGAGTGAGCAGAAAGAACCAATAATCATGGGTGATCGTATAGTTCCGGCAGATCCAGCTCTTATGGACTTTTCTCGGCCAAAAATTGATGACATTCAGTCAAGCATCCTTCATCCGGCAATTCAGGCTAACACTTTTGAAATCAAGTCGGGCACTATTCAGATGGTGCAGAATTCTGTTTCTTTCGGAGGTGCTGCGACTGAAGATCCCAACATGCATATCAGGAATTTTGTCGAGATCTATAGTACTTTCAAATATAATGGTGTGACTGATGAGGCTATCAAGCTGAGGCTTTTCCCATTCTCTCTGAGGGATAAGGCTAAGGACTGGTTACATTCTGAACCAGCTGGGTCCATCACTACTTGGCAAGATCTTGCGCATAAGTTTTTAGTGAAGTTCTATCCAATGGCAAAGACTGCAGCTATGAGGAGTGCTCTTACTCAGTTTACGCAGCAACCAACAGAATCTATGTGCGAAGATTGGGAGCGCTACAAGGAGATGTTAAGAAAGTGTCCACATCTTGGTATGCCTGAATGGATGGTGATCACTGGTTTTTATAATTGTTTGGGGGCCCAATCTCGGCCAATGCTAGATGCAGCAGCTGGAGGCGCCTTGTGGGCCAAAAGCTATACTGAGGCTTATAATCTTATTGAAACTATGGCTGCAAATGAGCATTAAAACCCAACTCAAAGGATGATGCCTGGGAAGGTAGCAGGTATTCTGGAAGTCGATGCAGCTACAACTATTGCAGCGCAGCTCCAAGCTCTCTTTGAAGGTCGATTCTTTAGCCACCTATGGAGTCAATCAGATAGCTATGGTCTGTGAGCTTTGTGCAGGTTCTCATGCTACGGATCAGTGTTCTCTTGTTAATGAATCTGTTCAGTATGTGAACAATTATCAACGACCCCAGCAGCCTGTGCCAGCTACTTATCATCCTAACAACAGAAATCATCCCAATTTCAGCTGGAGCAATAATCAGAATGCTGTTCAGCAACCATATCAGCAGCCTATCAGTAAGCAGTTTAATCCACCTAGATTCCAGCAACCATAACATTATGCTCAAAGGCAATCATATCCTCAACAAGGAGGTGCTGCTCCACCTTCTAGTGCTGATTTTGAGGAACTCAAGCTGTTGTGCAAAAGTTAGGCTGTTTCTATCAAGACCTTGGAAAATCAAATCGGTCAAATAGCCAATGTAGTGCTCAACCGTCAACCTGGAACACTTCCCAGCGATACTAAAGTGCCAGGCAGGAAGGAAGCTAAAGAACAAGTCAAAGCTATTACCTTAAGGTCTGGGAAAGTTGTTGATGCTGAAAAAGCAAAAGACGAAAAAACTGAAGTTGTTGATGAAGAAGAGAAGAAAAAGGAGAAAGTGGCGGAACCAAGGAAGACTACTGTTGAACACACTCTGCCTGAGGGTAATACAGGGGAGAAACAGCTCTATCCTCCACCACCTTTCCCTAAGAGATTGCAACAACAAAAGCCAGATAAGCAATTCGGTAAGTTTCTGGAGGTGTTCAAGAAACTTCACATCAATATACCTTTCGCTGAGGCTCTGGAGCAAATTCCTAGTTATGCAAAATTCATGAAGAGTATTCTTTCAAGGAAGGTGAAACTGGATGACCTTGAGACCGTTGCTCTAACGGAAGAGTGCAGTGCTGTGCTGCAACAAAAATTACCTCCAAAGCCTAAAGATCCAGGTAGCTTCACCATTCCTTGCACCATTGGCAAGTTGTCTTTTGACAAATGCCTGTGTGATTTGGGAGCAAGCATCAATCTAATGCCGTTGTCTATCTTCAAGAAGTTGAATTTGCCTGATCGAAAGCCCACCTACATGTCTCTACAATTGGCTGATCGTTCTATTACATACCCACGAGGCATAGTGGAGGACGTGTTAGTTAAGGTAGATAAGCTCTTCTTCCCTCCAGACTTTGTCATTTTGGATTTTGAGGAAGATAAGAAGATTCCCATAATCTTGGGAAGACCTTTCTTGGCTACAGGCCGTACCTTAATAGATGTGCAGAAAGGAGAACTTACTATGAGGGTGCAGGATCAGGATGTGACATTCAATATATTCAAGGCAATGAAATTCCCTACAGAAGACGAGGAGTGCTTAAAGGTGGATTTGATTAATTCTGTGGTCACTTCAGAACTTGATCATATGCTAATGTCTGATGCCTTAGAGAAAGCCTTGGTGGGGGACTTTGACAGTGACGATGGGGATGGCAATGAGCAACTACAATATCTAAATGCTTCTCCTTGGAGGCGAAATCTAGACATGCCATTTGAATCTCTGGGTACTTCTGATCTCAAGAATACTGAAGGAAATCTCAAACCATCTATTGAGGAAGCACCTACTTTGGAGCTTAAACCATTGCCTGAACACTTGAGGTATGCTTTTTTAGGTGATGCATCTACTTTGCCTGTTATTATTGCATCTGACCTTTCAGGTAGTGAGGAGGACAAGCTCTTGAGGATCTTGAGGGAATTCAAATCGGCTATCGGATGCACTATAACAGATATCAAAGGGATCAGCCCTTCGTACTGCATGCATAAAATTCTGCTAGAGGAAGGTAGTAAGTCGACTGTTGAGCTACAACGATGACTTAACCCTATCATGAAAGAAGTGGTGAAGAAAGAAATTCTGAAGTGGCTGGATGCATGAATCATATATCCTATTTCTGACAGTTCTTGGGTGAGCCCCATGCAATGTGTACCTAAGAAAGGAGGTATTACTGTGGTAGCAAATGAGAAGAATGAACTCATCCCCACTCGAACAGTCACAGGATGGAGGGTATGCATGGATTACAGAAAGTTGAACAAAGCCACAAGAAATGATCACTTCCCTCTTCCATTTATTGATCAGATGCTTGACAGGTTCGCCGATCATGAGTATTATTGTCTTCTGGATGGCTACTCGGGGTATAATCAGATTTGCATTGCACCAGAGGATCAAGAAAGGACTACCTTCACTTGTCCATTTGGCATGTTTACTTTTCGCAGAGTATCGTTTGGCTTATGTGGTGCACCGACCACTTTTCAGAGATGTATGATGGCTATATTCTCTGATATGATTGGAAACAATGTTGAAGTGTTCATGGACGACTTCTCCGTCTTTGGACATTCGTATGATGAATGTTTAAATAATCTTCGTGCAGTGCTCAAAAGGTGTATGGAAACTAATTTGGTGCTCAATTGGGAAAAATGTCACTTTATGGTGCGTGAATGCATCATTCTTGGGCATAAAGTCTCTAGCAAGGGTCTTGAGGTGGACAAAGCCAAGGTGGGAGTCATTGAAAATCTCCCACCACCTATTTCTGTGAAAGGAATCTGTAGTTTTCTTAGTCATGCGGGTTTTTATCGGCGTTTTATTAAGGACTTCTCGAAGATATCTAAGCCTTTGTGCAACTTGCTCGAGAAGGATGTGCCTTTCAAATTTGATGATGAATGCTTGGCGGCATTCGAGACTCTCAAGAAGAGTTTGATAACTGCACCTGTTATTACGACACCTGATTGGACATAACCTTTTGAGATGATGTGTGATGCGAGTGATTATGCGGTGGGAGCAGTTCTTGGACAGCGCAAGAATAATCTTTTTCATGTGGTCTACTATGCTAGTAAGATTCTAAATGGAGCTCAAATGAACTACACCACTACTGAGAAGGAGCTCTTGGCTATAGTCTTTGGTTTCGAAAAATTTCGAACTTATCTGCTTGGGAAAAAGGTGACAGTATTCACTGATCAAGCTGCCATTCGCTATTTGGTCTCAAAGAAGGATTCGAAGCCTAGACTTATTCGTTGGGTGCTCTTGCTATAGGAATTTGAGTTAGAGATCAAGGATCGAAAAGGTACTGAGAATCAAGTAGCTGAGCATCTCTCTAGATTGGAGAATCCCGATTCTACTTCACATTATAAGACATTGATCAACGAATCTTTTCCGGATGAGCAGTTGTTCGCAGTTCAGGAGGAAGAGCCATGGTTTGCAGATATTGTGAGCTATCTTGTCAGCAATATAATGCCTCATAATATGAATGCAGCTCAAAAGAAGAAGTTTCTGCATGAGGTGAAGTGGTACATGTGGGATGAACCATATTTGTTTAGACAAGGAGCTGACCAGATCATCAGGAGATGTATCCCATTCTGTGAGATGGAGGGGATATTACGAGACTGCCATTCCACAGTATATGGTGGACATTATGGTTGGGAAAAGACAACAGCTCGTATTCTGCAAGCAGGTTTTTTCTGGCCTACTTTGTTTAAGGATGCACATCAGTTCATTTTAAGGTATGATTGTTACCAAAGAGTGGGGAATCTTACGAGGAAGGATGAGATGCCGTTAAATGTGATGCTGGAAGTCGAGGTATTTGATGTATGGGGAATCGATTTCATGGGACCATTTGTCTCATCCTGCAATAATCAGTACATCTTGTTGGCAGTCGATTATATCTCAAAATGGGTAGAAGTCAAGGCTCTACCGACAAATGATGCGAAGGTAGTGTTGAATTTTCTTCATAAGCAGATTTTCACAAGGTTTGGAACACCACGAGTAATCATAAGTGATGAAGGGTCACATTTCTGCAATCGTAAGTTCACTTCTTTGATGCAACGCTACAATGTGAATCATCGTGTCGCTACTGCCTATCATCCGCAAATGAATGGTCAAGCTGAAGTGTCTAATAGAGAGATCAAGCGCATTCTAGAGAAAGTTGTTTGTCCGTCAAGGAAGGCTTGGTCTTTAAAGCTCGATGAAGCTGTTTGGGCTTATAGAACAACATACAAGACTCCACTTTGGATGTCCCCGTTTCAACTTGTTTATGGTAAGGGATGTCATTTACATGCGGAGCTTGAGCATAAGGCTTATTGGGCGTTGAAGAAGTTGAACCTTGATCTAGATGCAGCTGGGAAGAAGCGAATGCTTTAGTTAAATGAACTTGATAAATTTTGACTTCAAGCGTACGAGAACAACAAAATGTACAAGGAAAAAGTGAAAAGGTGGCACGACAGGAAGCTATATCCTAAGTCATTTGTGCCGGGGCAGCAAGTTCTTTTATTCAACTCTCGTCTCCGATTTTTTCCTGGAAAGTTGAAATTAAGGTGGTCGGGACCTTTTATTGTCAAAACTGTGTTTCCACATGGAGCGGTGGAGATTTTTGAGAATGATCCGGCCCAAGCATTCAAGGTTAATGGTCAGCGATTGAAGTATTACTATGGGGACACGGCAAACCGGGAAGTGGTTAGTGCCGTTTTATTGTCAACTTGATCGAGGTACTCTACGTCAAGCTAATGACGTAAAAGAAGCGCTTCTTGGGAGGCAACCCAATGTTTGTGACTATAGGAACCCTTAGAAGTTAATAACCTATCCAAAACCATAAAAAAATCAGAAAAATTGGCAAGAAAAAAAAATTTCCAGAAACCATCTGGGCGCCCGCTCAGCTTTGCTGGGCAGCCGCTCAGGATGCTGGGCGCCCGCGCAGCTTTTCTGAGCGGCCGCTCAGCCCCCGACTGTTGAAAATTTTTTTGCCTTCTAAAAAATCCAAAAAAATCAGAAAAATTCAAAACAAAAATACAACCCACAACCCACGATTTCTTTTCCCATAACCCACATTTTTCTCCTCACAACCCCACTCCTATTCAATTTTTAACCCTAATTCCTACCCTATATATACATGCAACTCCTCCATATACACTCCCACATGCTTTCAACTTTAAAACTCTTTCCTACACTCAAAACACAACTCTTAAACACTTTTTCTCAGTTTCAATGGCACCCAAGAGATCCCGAACTATTAATAGCAGCACCGTTCCTACTGCTGATTCTTTGAGGGGAATTGCTGCGAGACTTCGTTTGTTTGATAGGGATGCTGAGGAGAAGTATACTAGGGTTCTGGCTAAGCCGATTCCGAAGGAGAGGGAATTCTTACCATCGGGGAGGGATGGTGAGTTGTTGTCGATGATTGCTGAAAAGGGGTGGATTTCGTTTTGTGAGTCGCCGGAGGCGGTTCCGATGAGCGTGGTTCGCGAGTTTTATACGAACGCAAAGGCTGAAAAGAATGGGTTTACTGTTGTTCGTGGGCTTACAGTTGATTATCAAGCCGCGGTGATTCGTCGTGTGATTGGACAGCGACAACGAAAGCCCACAGAGGAGAATTAGAATGAGAAGACCCCGGGGACTTTGATTTGGATTTGATTTGTGCTACTCTCTGTCAGCCGGGCACGGTATGGAAGTTCAAGACTGGAACTAACGAGTATCGTTCTTTTCCGGCGATTGCGATGAATAGGTATGCCCGTGCATGGAATGCCTTTATTTGTGCTAATATTCTGCCTACTTCACATGCACATGAGGTTACACTTGAGCGAGCAAGGTTGTTATGGGGTATTTTGAATGAGGAGTATTATGTGGACCTTGGTGAGTCCATCTACCAAGAGATTTTGAAATTTTTGAGGGGAGCGAAGTACATGAATATCCCTTATACATCTACTATCACGAAGCTATGCCGAGCAGTGAGAGTTCATTGGCCTTCTCACGAGCAGTTGCAGATGCTGGCCGCTCCTATTAATTCAGCGACTCTGAATGCGATGCAGGAATGGACGGGTGGAGAGCCCGAGGAGCATGGGTGGGGTTATCGTCTTCCAGGAGGACGTCCAGCAGCTCGTGCTACCATGGTTAGGCCGGGTCGTGATGCGGCAGGCTCTTCTAGAGCTCAGGAGGGTGCTGGGATGGCTGATGCCCAGTATAGGAGGTTGTCGAGGAGGATGGATGTGATGTATGAGTCGTAGAGTAGGTTTGCTCAGGAGCTCACCCTTGCACTTGGGACTGCTTTCAGAGGCCTTGGAGCTCACATCCAGTGGCCCATTTTTGGTGAGAACTCTGCTTATCCGCATTCTGATACTCCACCCTCTGAGGGTGATGATGATGATTTCTCTGAGTAGGTATACCCTGTGTTCCTTTCTACTACCTTCACTGGGGACAGTGAAGATTTTAAGTTTGGGGGTGGTAGTTAAGGAATATTTTTTTGTGTGTGTCATGTAGTTGCATATTCATGATAAGTTTAGTTCATATAATTGCATATTTTTGCCATATAGTTTTTTTTATTTTATAGCTTTATTTATCATATCATTTAGCTCATGTATATACCATTATCCCTTTTGCGTTGCTTTACCGATTGATTTGTGATATTGATGCAAGTGTAGTGATAGCGTTAGAGTGATATTGAGTCTTGTAGGTTGACATGCATGCTAGAAACACTCGTAATTTCACTAAGTCTTAGAGTATGCTTAAGGACTAGATTGTTTTCATGGTTTGATGGTTTTTGAGGTTAATCTATTGATTATGCTTAGAATTTATGATAGGCTCTTAATGATAAAAGGCATGAAAAGAAAAAAAATGGAGTAAAAATTGGAATTCATTGCTAACTGTGGCTAGGCATCAATTGGCTAGTAGCCGGCTCGTATTTTTATGCGAGCAGTCTAGGGTTGAGCAAGATGGAGTGAAACGCACATGCTCAGAAAGAAAGAAAAAAAATAGAAAAAGAAAAAAAAGAGAGAAAAAAGAAAGAAAATAAAATAAAATAAAGAGTTAATGCATAATTGATCACGAGTGGGATCTTTGGTATTCGAGTTATTAAGTTCTTAGGGGACTTTGTGCCTAGTGACCTAAGGCTTTTATAGTCTGGGATCCGCTAACCTAACGCTCGCTAAATGGATGCCATTGCATAAGTTTTTTGTGGACCTCACTCATTGCACGGTCAAATAAGCATTTGTTGTTGTGTTGAATAAAAAGCATGATTCCGTAATAAGCTCCGGTGATCTTGAAGTGTTATAAGTCATTTTGTACCTAGAATTTATTCTTCGTATAATCATGTGATTGCCTTAAGGATAGTCGAGTTATGATAATTGATCTAGTTTCAAAGCATATCTGTTAAGCATCTGCACACACCACGTTTCTGGTTGTATGTTAGTTTGCATGATTTAATTGATCTTTATTAGCCTAATTGCATTTGTTGAGATGTCGTGAATTGGTTGGTTTAGTCATTGTGTGGGGGATCGCTGCATTCCATATAGTTTATATTTATGCATGTTTTTGTTTTGTTTTTTAGTCTGTGATGCTTGAGGACAAGCATCGATTTAAGTTTGGGGGTGTGATAAGTGGCATTTTATACCACTTAGAACGTCTTATAATGGCTTGAATTGATGCCTTGAAATCATGTATTTTGTGTATTTGATGTGTTTTTCTAGTGTTTGTGCATTTCAGGGTATTACTTGCATTTGTGGAGAGATTTCATCAGGAATAAGCCTAGGTATGTGCTTGACATTGCAAGTGGGAAGTTAGGAGCACAATACAGCAGAAATCGGGAGCAAAATAAACATTTTTCCAGAAAGGTGCTGGGCGCCCGCTCAGCCTGGCTGGGCGCCCACTCAGCCTGGCTGGGCGGCCTCTCAAGAAGCTGGGCGCCCGCTCAGGATTGCTTGGCGGCCGCTCAGGGTCGTAAAATTAAATAATGATTTTTAGAGTTATATTTTTGTTGGACTTCTGACTTCTGAGATAGCTGGGTCTTTTGGGGCTTCTATATAAGTAGTTTCAGAGACATTTCACATAGGAGGAATCGTGGTATCAATCAAGGAGCAAGGAGAGAAGGAAGAAGACCGTTTTAGCACATCGCAACGAAGAAGAGGAAGCATAGTTTTCTTGTGATTCTTTTATTCGTTGTATCAGTGGATGCTAGTTTTTTTACTTTGAACCTTATTACTCCTGTGACGTACTCCGGTTTTAATAAGTATTTTTATTACTTTATCTTGTGTGTTATTATCATGTTTTCATATGAACTCATGGTGATGATGAGTTCTATCATGGGCTAATCATGATCATGGGGTCGTAACGGATTTACTATAGAATTCATTAGTTAGTTGTTTAATACCTTAGTGTGTGATGATTGTATGATATCTAGTATATATTGCGCTTATTCGTCTTATGTGCGTCGCGAACATATAAGATAGGGTGTTAATCTCGTGTGAAGCGACGGTGGATCTTGAGGTTTAGAACTTTCCATGCTAGCATAGGTTCATGTATGTGTATGCATGATTAGTGGGTAACTCTAACCGTTTTACTTGCCATGTGTAATCATAAGGAATAACTTGTGCTTAAATTGTTATGTTGTCAAATTCTGTAGACATATAGGGTCTCAACATAATTGATGCCTATTCAACTTCTATCTTAATTGTGGATGTTTGGTAGAATGGTATTAGTACAATGAAAGTTGGGTTTTATCAGTTTCGTGTTGTTCGATTAATATCATCACCGTTACATGCTAAGGGTAATAACAATAACTATTGAAGGAAGTAGTAACGAAGTTATGATCTCATGAGTGTTTAATATTGTTAATCTAAATATCGGTTAAGTGTTTAATTCTTGTAGTTAATTATAGTTAATAATTAGTTAATCAAATCTACGTGTTATTGTCTTGACATTGAGAAGTAATCATACATTGGTGAGTAAGTGTTAATTGAACATAACTAGTCTGAGTCTCTGTGGGAACGAACTAGAAAGTATTTTATATTACTTGCGAACGCGTATACTTACATGAATATTAGCGCGAGATTTCGCCCTAACATGCATCTTTAGCTCTAATACTCCTCAGTTCTTCAATCTTCTTTAGAACAAGTCTTTTTACAGTTACATCGAATCCAAAGTTCTTCTTAAATGATGAATAAACCTTTATCAGCACATATTGGCTTTCTTGAAGGATCTTGTGAAGTGGCCATTGAATCTCCTTACCTCCATTGTACTTGAAAACTAACCTTTCAGGTAGATTCCTGTAGGCATCAATCCCTCTAACTTCTAGATAGAGGTTTAGATCAGAGAATTCCTTGATGTCACATAAGTACATGTAATCTCCCTTGCTGACGTTGGATTGAGCTTTGATTAGAGATTTGGATTTGAGAGGAGACAACTTCACTTTCTTGACTGCTCTTGACTTGTTCTCTTTGGCTTGTTAAAAATTGGCAAATTGAAGTCAGGAATTGGTAGACTTTCCCAGTCTATTGGTTCATCCTTAGGCACAATAGGTTCACCATGAATGTCCTGTAAGGATCCACCACCTTAATGTCTTCAAATACCACTGAGGGTTTTGATGCTTGAGTTGTAGTTGGAATGGATTCCTTGGGAAACTGATCCTCCAATTCCTTACCAACAAAGTTCAATTTCCTTTTGGTTCTTTTGGCCAATTCCTTGTATTTGTGAGATTTCGTCTGTTGTGGTTCAACTTGCTTCTTTGGATCTTGAGATTCAGTGATTTCATATGGCTGAGCAGGAATTTGTTATGTTGGTTTCACAGCTTGTAGCTTGGCCAAGATAGCAGCCTGCTCTTTCTTTTGTTTAACCTTTTTAGCATCTAGAGCAGCTTGCTTCTTTTCTTGCTTCAATGTTGCCTTTTCTTCTCTCTTTGCTTCAGCAAATTGAGGGTGTCCAGCCACCACACAAATTTCTTTACCATTCCTGAAAACTGTAGCAATTCTCTTTTTTAAAGCTGAATCAGCTGGATCCTTGTAGAAGGCAATGGATTTTGACAACAGTTTCTTCTCATCGGGCTTTAGTGTCTCATATACTGTATCCAAAGGGTTCTTTAGTGATGATTTTGGATAGTTCACCCTTGGCTTCAAAAGTACTTCAGCCTTTGGAGATTTGATGCAGGATGGATGTCCTCTTTTCAGATAGTTCATGCTCATTTCATTCATAGAGAGTTGCCTGACTTGAGAGTGATGAATGGCTGTCTTTTCTGGATTCTTTGCTAGCCCAAACTTCTTTTGAATATCCTCATCAATTTTCTCCCAGTTGATTGGATTCAACTGCTCCTTTTCAGCTGCTTTCAAAGTAGCTGCTGCTTCCTTTATCAGATCAATACTGTACTTAGCTAGTGGCTTTGAGATAATAATTGTAGGCACAATTACTTTGCTAACTTGAATGTTGAGCACTTTTTGCTCCCCCTCACTCCTAGAACTCTCTTTCTCCCCCTTTTTGTTATCATCAAGCTGAGTAGATGAGGAGGTTTGTGCAACCACTAGTTTCTGTAGCAAGTCTGTTTGTTGAGCTTGGTGTAGATGAATTGATGTAAGAGATGCTTCTATAGCAAACATTCTTTTGTCTAAGGCATCAACTTTGGTGGCAAGATCTGAGTTTTTCTTGAGCTGTCTCTTGATGTCTGTAATTGTTATCCCTGGAAGTCTAGCTTCCAATCTCTCAGAAAAAGTCTTTCTTGAGTTCACCAATTTCCTGTTTGAGAGTGGAGACATTGAGAGTTTGTTGATAGCCTTGAATTTGATGTAGTTGGAGAGAAGCAAGATGTGCTTGCAGAAGCTTCTTGGTACTAGCATTTGTAGATGATTAAAGTGCAGACTGTGTTTGACTGATTAGCTGGATGAGAGTAGATTTGAGGTGATGTTCATCACATTTCTTGGAGAAGGCCCATGATGGCATGCTTGACCAAGAACTAGGGCCAGCTTCTCCCCCTAAGTTCAATAGCTCTTCTCCACTTTCTGCATCCTCACCTTTAAAGAAATCTTATGAACCACCAGTCTCATAATCAACATCACCAACTGTAGAGGGAAAAGCTGTGATGGCATCCTTAGCTCTTAGCATTGACTGTGTGGTGTGCTCCAAGTTGAGCATCCTTTCTGCATTGTCATTTCCCTGTTCAGCTAGAAGTTGATATGCTGGAACAAGGTGAGTAAATGTCTCAGCATCAAGGGAGGTAGAATCTATAACAGCTTGAGGTTGCTGAGATAGTCCCTCCCTATCTGCATCCTGGACATTCATTAACTCACTTGCAATGACATCCACCCTTATATCTCCTGTACCTGCATTTCTCTCATTATCTCTCTTTTTTTGCATTAAGGTCTAACCTTGGCTCACCATCCTCACACCCTCACCTTCACCATCTAAGGTGGGACTCCTCACACTTTCTTTTGCCAATCCTGAAAAACTGGATTGCATATTTTCACTTTTTCCTCTCCTTTTTCCTGGGAGCAACCCAGACTCTCACTCATAACACTCTCTTCCCTCAATCCTATGAGTGATTGTACTACCACTAAGTCTTCTGCACTTGAGATAATTGATGAAATTTGAATCTATGTAGAGACACTCGACAGATAAGGGATATCTATCGGATTAGCAGTTTGACTATCCGACGGATAACTGCTGTTAAGCTTATCCGTCAGGATACAATCACTACTCGAAGGATGAACAATATCTATCGAGAGAGTAGGAATAAATGAGTTTGGAGTGGAAACTATTGTGGACTCTGTGCAGATTGATGAGAATTTTGGCACAGATGTCTCAACAGAGTTTGAAAGAATTGGAAAGTGAGCCAACAAATCATCCAAAAGATGATGCTCACTTGCACTAGATTTTGGCTTCCCCTACAGAGTTAAATAAGGGGAATCAGGAATTGATGTGTTGATCATATCCACATCCAGAGAGTTTGTGGGAGAATTTGGTGTTTGAGGTGCTTCTATAACTATAGATTTTAGCTGTGACTCCGTATTTATTGGAGCCACATCAAACTGACATTAAAAAGGTGTAGTGACTGTGTCTTTAGCACCAGTTTACACAGTGTGTGAACCCTGTGCATCCCCAAGGGTTTTTGGTTTCTTCTTTCTAGTATAGGTTTGGGGTGAGCTTGTGTCCCTTACCCTTTTGGCCTGTGCTCTTGGCTGAGAGCTTTGTTCAATAGTCACATCCTTTTGGGAGGATGCAACTAGCAATGAGCTTATGTCCTTATTAAGCACTGCAGTTTGTTGGGAAACTGCAGTGTGGCTAGGCTGGGAAATACTCACCTCTCCAACCTTATCCTTGGGGTTTCTTTGATGTTCACCCTGTCCCTCACCTTTCTTACCCACCTTCACACTCCCCTCTTTTGGTTTGGTGGATTTTGCAACTGGCATATTTTGTGAGATACCAGAGGGGGCTTTCTTTGACTTGGATTTAGAAATTTTTGATGGTTTGGTAGCTTGGGTAGGCAACTGTTGGGTCATTGACGCAGTTGCCATTGCTATACTAAAATGCAAAGAAATTTGTGAGGTTGGAAGAGTAGAGACATATGAACTTACCTCACTTACGTGAGGTGCTTCTATTACAGGGAAATAGAAGAGTGGCACCTCTTTGTGATGGTTTGCCCTGTTCAAATCTGCAATAATTCTCATTTCTTGAACCCAACAATCTAATTTGTTGGTTGGGTTCTTAAGCACAATATCCTCAGAGAGGTGGTTAGCAATCATCATTAAAAATCTAGCATAATAAACATTTTTACCCCTTTTATTTAACTCCCCTAACTTAAACCCCAACTCAAACAAAATAAGATCACTAAAGTTAAAGAACTTATCAGTAACTAGCATGTACAACATAGAGATATTGAAAGAATCAAAATTACTGATTTTACGAGAGAATACCTTAGTAACTACATCACATAGATAACTCCATTCCTTCCTAAGACCCAACCTCCTAATTTCACTTAACTTAGAAGTAGAGAGTGCATAGCCCATGGAGTAAGCATGTTAACAATGTCAGTGTCTGTGTGTGGTGAAGTTACAGTATTATCAGGAATTTTGAAACATGCTTTAACAATATCACTATTAACACATAATTCCTTACCTTTAATAATGAATGTGATAGTCTTATCAGTTGAGTTATATGTTGCAGTCGTCCACATCTCTTCAACAACTTCACAGTATATGGTGGGTGATTCCAGCATGGCATAGTTAAGTTTGCAGTTCTTCACAAAATCCATCATTTTGTGGTAGTCACCAGACTGTTGAATCCCCTTGTTCACAAGAGCAGTGAAGTTGTTCTTCTCATAAATAAATCCAGTTTCAGACATTAGCTTGACGACATGTGCTATTGTTAGAGAGTAAAAACTTGCAGAGAGAGAGAGTAAATGCTTTTGAGAAAGAAAGAAATTAGAGCAGATGATTTGAGAATGATAAAAGAAAAGTAATGAAAATGAATTAAGCTTTTATACTATCTCAAAATTAACTGTAAAAAATAATAAAGTAAAATAAAGTAACCAATAGGAATTGCCCAAAATAGCCGTTTAAAAATAAACTGTTAAAATTCCATCAATTATCCGTCGTGTTATGCTTAAACTGTAAGTATACTCAATGGATAATGTTCAGAGAATCAATGACTAAGAATAAGATAATTCGACAAATGAGGATAAATCAGTTATCCGTCGAGTCATAAAATATTCCAGAAAAAGTAATTGATTTTATTAACAAATAGTATACCGACGGATGATCAAACTCGATGGATAGTGATCATCCGTCAAGATGTAAATTTTGACTTAGCCAAAATTTCATCCATGACTGAAAAATCAATTAAATTTCAGGCTGCATTATAACTTGCAAACAATCTATAAAGATTCAAGAGTAATTTAGCATACCTAACTCACTTACCAACCTTGAAAAGGTGGATTCATCCAGTGGCTTGGTAAATATATCTACAAGCTGCTTTTCACTTGGAACAAAATGTAGTTCCACATTACCATTCATTACATGTTCCCTTATGAAGTGGTACTTGATGTCTATGTGCTTTATCCTTGAATGTTGTACTGGATTTTCAGTGTTGGCAATTGCACTTGTGTTATCACAGAAAATGAGAATCCTTTCAACTTGCAAACCATAGTCTAGCAATTGGTTTTTCATCCACAAAATCTGTGCACAGCAACTGCCAGCAGCAATATATTCAGCTTCAGCTGTAGAAGTAGAAACTAAATTTTGCTTTTTACTGAACCAGGACACAAGCTTGTTTCCTAGAAATTGACAAGTTCCTGTTATACTTTTTCTATCAATTCTACAACCTGCATAATCTGCATCTGAATAACTAGTTAGATCAAAACCAGAATCTTTAGGGTATAAAATGCCAAGTTTTGGTGTTCCCTTGAGATATCTGAAAATTCTCTTAATAGCTACTAAGTGAGATTCTCTAGGATCATCCTGAAATCTAGCACACAAACATGTAGTAAACATTATATCTGGCCTACTAGCTGTTAAGTACAGAAGTGAGCCAACCATGCCCCTATAACTTAAAATATCCACAGACTTTTCAGTAGTGTTTAATTCAAGCTTAGTTGCAGTGGCCATGGGAGTTTTTGCAGATGTGCAATCCATTCGATCAAACTTCTTTAAAAGATCATGAATGTATTTAGTTTGACTAATGAATATTCCATCACTAACTTGCTTAACTTGCAAACCAAGAAAGTGAGTTAGTTCTCCCATCATACTCATTTCATACTTACTTTGCATCAATTTGGCAAACTGTTTGCAAAGTTTTTCATCTGTAGAGCCAAAAATAATGTCATCTACATAAATTTGAACAAGTATACTAGAGCCATTAACATTTCTAAAGAAAAGAGTTTTGTTTACAATACCTCTAGTGAAGTGATTCTCTAAAAGAAACTTTGACAAAGTATCATACTAGGCTCTAGGTGCTTGCTTCAGTCCATAAAGTGCTTTCAAAAGATAGTAAACATATTCTGGAAAATTTGGATCTTCAAAACCAGGAGGCTGACTGACATAGACTTCCTCCTTCAAATCTCCATTCAGAAAGGCACTTTTGACATCCATTTGATAGACTTTGAAATTGGCATGGGCTGCATAGGCTAAGAAGATTCTGATGGCTTCAAGTCTTGCAACAGGAGCAAATGTTTCATCAAAATCTATTCCTTCTTGTTGACAATAGCCCTTAGCAACCAATCTAGCTTTGTTCCTGACTACTATGCCATTTTCATCCATCTTGTTTCTGAACACCCATTTGGTGTCTATTGGATTCTTTCCTTTAGGCTTGGGTACTAGCTTCCATACCTTGTTCCTCTCAAATTGGTTTAGCTCCTCCTGCATAGCTAAAATCCAATCAGGATCCAACAAAGCTTCTTCTACCTTCTTTGGTTCTTCCTTAGAAAGAAAGCTGCTGTATAGACATTCTTCTTGAGTTGCTCTCCTTATTTGAACTCTAGAAGATACATCAGCAATGATGAGCTCAAAGGGATGATCCTTTGTTCATTTCCTTTGTTGAGGTAGATTAGCTCTAGATGAAGAGGCCTCATTGTTGTTTTGATGTGTGATTGAGTTTAGATTATTAGAAACTCCCCCTGAATTAATGGATCTTTGATTTGAGAAAGGGGAACTTTCTGTATGTGATCTATTCTGACCTCCAGCTTCTTTTGATGACCCGACGTATGGTGAATTTTGAGTACCGACGGATGAAGCTGGTTGTCTCCCGACGGATAAAGCAGATTGTCTCCCGACGGATGAAGCATTATGCAACTCGATAGATGTTGAATTTTGTGCTTTATTGGTAGTGGATTTTTCTGCATTATCCTTTGATACTGTTTTTTGATCACTTTCATCATCACTGTCATCACTAACCATCTCCACATTGTCAAATTTGAGGCTCTCATGGTAATCTCCATCTTTCAGTCCTTCAATCTTTTTATCATCAAACATAACATGTATTGATTCCACAACAATGGTGGTTCTTAGATAGTAGACTCTATATGCTTTACCAATAGCATATCCAACAAAAATTCCTTCATCTGCTTTAGCATCAAACTTCCCATTCTGATCAGTTTGATTTCTCAAGATATAACATTTGCAGCCAAAGACATGAAAAAAATTTAGAGTTGGCTTCTTGTTCTTAAACAATTGATAGGGAGTCATGTATTTTGCTTGATTAACCAGAGAAATATTCTGAGTGTAACATGCAGTATTTATAGCTTTAGCCCAGAAATA
Organism: Apium graveolens; assembly: GCF_009905375.1. Taxonomy (NCBI): domain Eukaryota; kingdom Viridiplantae; phylum Streptophyta; class Magnoliopsida; order Apiales; family Apiaceae; genus Apium; species Apium graveolens. Next base: position 93,339,691 of record NC_133654.1, read on the forward strand.
TGTTGGTAATTTAGACTCTTCAAGCATTATCCTTGCAGCTTCAATAAGTGATTTATTCTTTCTTTCTACTACTCCACTTTGTTGTGGAGTTCTTACTGCTGAAAATTCATGCAAAATCCCATTTTCTTCACAAAATGCTCTCATGACAGAATTCTTGAACTCAGTTCCATTGTCACTCCTGATTCTTCTAACTTTGGAATTAGGATGATTATTGACTTGCCTTATGTGATTGATGATGATTTCACTAGCCTCATCTTTAGACTTTAGGAAATATGTCCAAGAGAACTTTGAGAAATCAACTACAATTACTAGGCAAAATCTTGTCCTTGAGATGGACAACACATTGACTGGTCCAAACAAATCCATGTGTAGCAGTTGCAAAGGTTCTTCAATTTTTGAATCAAGCTTCTTCCTGAATGATGCTTTGATCTGCTTTCCTTTTTGGCAGGCATCACACAATCGATCCTTAGAAAACTCCACTTGAGGAATACCTCTAACTAGTTCTTTCTTTATAAGTTCATTCATGGTCTTGAAGTTTGTTTGGGATTGCTTCTTGTGCCATAACCAACTTTCATCCTGACTTGCTTTGCTGAGAAGACAAGTAACAGATTTTGCATTTGATGAGTTGAAGTCAGCTAGGTACACATTTCCTTTTCTCACACCAGTGCGAACCACTTTGTTGCTTCTCTTGTTAGTCACAACACAGGCTTCTGAGGTGAAGGTTACTGAATTGCCTTTATCACAAAGTTGGCCGATACTCAACAAATTGTGTTTGAGACCATCCACTAAGGAAACCTCTTCAATGAAGACATTGTCTTTAGAAATCAAGCCATATCCCATAGTATAACCCATGTTGTCATCTCCAAAGGTAATACTTGGGCCAGCTCTCTCCTTGAACTCTGTGAGCAGGGTAAAATCACCAGTCATGTGTCTTGAACAACCACTATCCAAGTACCATAGATTCTTTCTGTTTCCCTGCACACGTCAAAATCAAATCAAGTTGATTTTGGTACCCAAGTTTCCTTGGGTCTTGCCTTGTTAGCTTTCCTTTTCTGTTTCTTAGGTTTGATCTCATTTGACTTCGGGATATCAGATTCATCCTTAGTTATTTGAGTTAGACCTTTGAAACCATTCATTACAGCAGAATTATCATGCATCTTTTGATTAACAGGAAATGGCATGTATTAGTAAACATGTTATTTCAGTAAGGTATGCTAAATGGCATTTGTGGCATACTAAATGCAACATAATAAGGATTAGGTACAAATGGTATATTAGCAAACTATGCATTCATATTTTGTGTAGACATAACATTTATAGGCATAGAATGCATGGCATTTATGTTGGGAAAATGAGGTTGCACAGATATGGAAGTAGGCATGGCAGTTTTGTAATTAACAGACAAATGATTTACACTACCACACTTGACACAGATTTTTCTAGGAGCATATTTATCAGGTGTGTAGTTCTTATGCTTGTTAATTCCTACTTTACCATTTCTATTATTTTTCTTTTTAGCCTCTGTTTTAACCTCAATCTTTTCCAGTCTCTCACTCAATTGCTTGATAGTCATATGACCAACATTAGCCTTTTTCTCCTTCTTCACTTGACCAGATTCTCCTGGAACAAAATTCTTGGAAACTGATCCATATTTCTCATTTAACTTGGCAAGTTTGGCTTTACTCATAGGTTTGCACACAGTCGACGGATGAGGATTTATATCACTCGACGGATAACCCTTTTTGTTATCCGACGAATGACCCTCATCATCCATCGAGTCTACATCTGTTAGCAATCCTTCAACCAAATTGGATTTCAGCTTCTCCTTATTCTTCTTCCAGGCTGCATCACAAAAGGACTCAATACCTTGAACTTTGGTGATTTGAGCATGAACATCTCTAGATGTTTTCCATGCCTTAATCACCTCCTGTTCTCGTTCAAGCTGCTTCTTCAAGATCTCTTCTTTCTTCAAGGACTCAGTTAATTCATCCTTAGGAATTTTACACTCAATTCTCAATTTTTCAAATTCAATGAACTGAGACTCTAGCACATTATTCCTCTCACTTAAAAACAAATTGTTTTCTTTGATTTTAGCATTTTCCTTAGTAAGAGACTTAAGTGTAACACGCAAATGATATAATTCTGTAGACATGTCATTTATTGCATCATTACACTCAGCTTTAGATAAATGTGCAAGGTTAGTGGTGATTACCTGATTACTTGAAGAACTTGTCTCTGTTTCATCAGACTTGGCCATTAGGGCTAGATTGACATAGTTGACATCCTCATCCTCATCCAGACCATCTGCTGCCCAGTCATTTTTTTATGTAATGAAAGCCCTTTCCTTTTGTTTGAGCAACTCAAAGTATTTCTGTTTATAATCCACAGGCTCAAACTTTTTTTTGCTGGAATCTGACTTTCTACACTCACTGGCAAAGTGCCCTGCTAAGCCACATTTGAAACATTTGAATTTTGATTTATCTACCATGTTTCTATTTGGCTTAGCTGCTCCAAAGTTCTTCTTGAACTTAAGCTTGGAAAATCTTCTGGAAAAAAATGCTAGATGTTCATCAATATCTTCCATGTCATCTTGGCTCAAAAAATCTTCATTTTTTGCTACCAGCCCCTGGCCCTTGTTTTCACAGACCTTTGAAGTTGATTCAACAGCTTCCATCTTCATCTCCTTCTCTTTCTCTAACTCAGCAACTAGTGCAATGGATCCTCCTTTCTTCTTTCCTCTCTCCATCCTCTCATCTTGCTCTATTTCATGCTCATAAGTTTTCAGGATGCCATACAGTCTCTCCAAAGTAAACTCTTTGTAATCTTGAGAGTTTCTCAATGAGACTGTCATAGGTTTCCATTCCTTTGGAAGAGATCTAAGGAACTTAAGATTGGAGTCTTTTGTCTGATAGACCCTTCCATGCAACTTCAGAGCATTTAGTAGCTTTTGAAATCTACTAAAAATGTCAGTGAGAGACTCACTATCTTCACTATGAAAGTGCTCATATTGCTGAATTAGCAGCTGCATCTTATTTTCCTAGACTTGTTCAGTGCCATCACAGATAATCTGTATTGTATCCCAAACTTCCTTGGCAATTTTGCAATTGATGATGTTGTCAAACATGTCACCATCAACTCCATTGAACAGAATATTCATGGCATTCTTATCCTTCCTGACTTGTTCAATATCAGGATCTGACCATTCATGCCTTGGCTTGGGAACTGATGGCTTATTTCCAGTTGCAGCTCTCATTGGTACATGAGGGCCTCTCTCTATGCAATCTACATAGGCCTCATCTTGAGAAAGTAAATGAAGATGCATCTTTATCTTCCAGTGATGGTAATTGTCTTTGTCCAGAAAAGGAATCTTGACTCCAACATCCTTCTTGTTCATCTTGCTGTTTTGTTGTGATCTTTAAACTCTTTATTTATCAAGAGTTTGCTCTGATACCAATTGTTAGTCCCTAACAATGCAACAAGAATTACAGAAGGGGGTTGAATGAAATTCTTGAACCTTTTTCTTGGTTAAAAAAGTTCTAACTTAAAATATATATATCTGTTTGATTTGCAAAGTGCGGAATAAGAAGTTAGTAAAATCAAAACACAAGTAATTAAAAACACAAGTCTTCAAAAAACTTTCTGGTGGATTTAAATGTATCCACCAGAGATATATATTATATCAAGAGAACTCTGTGTAGCAGGATTAGCTCACAGCTGCTTACAAATATGAACAACTAAGTTTACAGAGAAATGCTAAGGATGCAGCTTACAATTGTTTCTATGAGATAATGTTCTTAGTCTTGTTCTTCTTGTTCCATTTGCTACTTCTTGGTTTATATATCACCAATATTACAAAGTAATAAGACAAGATAATAAAACAAAACCTATCAAGTCTAATATTATGCTGCTTCATTACTCTATTCCAGCATCTTTGAATATTTTCATAATAGTATGGAAATGGCAATGCTTCTTTGTTCTCTAAAACCCAGTTGAATAGGCTTCCATATTCCTTTTGCATACACTCGACGCACGTGACTGTGTTGTCACTGTCAATATATGTTTGAATTGATTATCCGACGGGTACATGATCATCCGTCGGGTTGCCTTGTTGATCATCCGTCGAGTGGCATTGTTGTTTATCCGTCGGGTAGCTATCTGGCACTTAACTTCATTTTATTTATGCAGAATTACAAGACATCATCTATGTATAATTAATCAACCTATTCTGCATATCTAATTAAAGTCAACATGACTTGAGTGTTACTACAGAATCTAGACAAGGTGTATGCAATATGTGCTACAGACTCATTATTACACAAGCTACTCACTCGATGGATAATTAATCGTCATCCGTCGGGACTATATTGAGTCATCCGTCGAGACTATATTCCTTATCCGCTGAGTGCTACATTTTTCACTAAGTAAAATCTACTAAGGTGTTTTGTTAATGAAATCATCAAGTTCACAACATATCCACAACATGTGTAGATTAGTTTATAAAGATGCATGCTTAATTAGATTAAGGATGTATGTATTAGATACGACACCCTTGCCATGCTTGCTAAATAAGATAAAATCTGTAACGATTCAAGATTTTAAAATGAACAAACGATTATGAGATTCTCGTGTTTATGAAAAACGGAATAAAATACAAATTTTCTTTTTTATGACATGGGGCGATTCCGTCAAAAGCGAGTTCATTGAACTTGTAAGGTTGTGGGTTTTAAGCGAGACCGTTGTGACTCCCTCACTACCTGGAAATCAAACCATTGACGAATATTGATTTGAAGTATTTTATTCAAGGAAAAATTGGAAATCTCTTTATGATGGGATCATGATCGTTTTAAAATTAACAAAACCATAAAATTAATATTAAGTTTATCAGATGGCTTCCAATTAGTCCAATGCGTTAACCCCTAGATCGACCAGGAGTGGGTTCGCCAAAGCGAAGTACTCCTATCTATCATGAGAGATGTGTTGAAGTAGAGCCAGAGAGTTTGGCGAGATTTATTAGATAAATATGAACAAATGTTGTTCCACCAAGCTATCCAAGAGTTATATAGTTGATATAATTGACAAATGTTGTCTACCTAAATAATCATGTTTTAGGAGAAAAGCCAAAGTTGACCTAACGCATGGTGAAATATGGATCTTGGCTCACTAGAAAGGATATAGAAGATATTTTTTCCGAATTAATAGTTAGGGCTATTGATTTGATAAAAATAGTGGGAGATATATATTGTGAATATATATATGAATAATCACTTGAACATAATTTAATAATCATATGTAGACTAAGTCATTTTATGCACTTTAATATTGTAGATATCAAATGACAAATAACGCAAATAAATTCTCTATGTAATAGTCCTTGAAAAGGACAAGCTGACATGAAATAATTTCCTCGATTGACATGAGAACTTGAGGATTATCCTCGGGTTCAAGGATGTCACTCAAACCCCTCCCTTATTTCTTCTAGCTGAGAATGAAACATGTGCAGAACAAAATACTTACCAGAAGCAAATTAATTATGCAACTGATGTTTCATGTCTCATGCTTGTAATTATGAGTGTTGAGCTTTAGAAGCAACAAGAGCATATTGATGCTTATGATATGATTGAGCACCTTCAAAAGATGTTTGAAGGATAAGCTCGTCAGAAAGATTTGACAATAATAAGGCACCATACTTTTACATTAATGGGAGAATCATATCCGGTTGGACCACATGTTCTAAAGGCGATAGGCATATGTACCTTGATATTTTGGGTGGTCTAGAGACTCAGCTTGATTTGATCAAATGATCTTTGAACAACATCTATTCTCAGTTTGTTAAGAACAAAAGGAATGAGATAGACTGAACACTCACCGAGTTGTTAAGCATGTTTAGAACTGCTGAAAATAACACGGTAAAGGCATGAATTACGTCTATATTGATGATGTACACATGGAATGCAAATGGTAAAGGAAAGTGGAGAGGCAAGGTGAAGATTTGATCTTATTCGGTGCCAAACCAAAGTCCAATCCCAAAGGGCTTTTGAAGCCTAATAGTGGTGTTGCTAAAGGAGATGATTGTCATTTCTGTGGAAATAACTGGATGAATGGAAGTTAAATTGTCGAGCTTATTTGGAAGATCTAAAGAAGAAGACTAACAATGGTCAAGCTTCAGGTATAGGGTTAGAATTGGAGCAAAAGTTGTTGCTCTAGTTGAAGGAACTGGATACCTAATTTTGCCCATATAGGCGATATTGAGAACTTGATAAATTGTTATTACGTGTTTGCCTTTAGGGGATACATTAAATCAATTTCTTGTTAGGACAAGAAATATTTTCATTTTAATTAAATAAACAATAGTTGTTTATTCTATTTTAATGATAAGGCCTATAATGTTGCACAATTAGTTAACAACTTATATGTTCAAAGATGACTCAAATCAAACATTACCTCTACCATTGTCGTTAAGCCATATTAATGAGAAACGCATTTCTGAGTTACATATAGATGAATACTTGGATAAGTTTGATTTTGAATCATACGGAAGATGCGAACTTTGTCTCATTGATAAAATGACTAAAGCTTCTTTTACCTGATCAGGTGAAAGGGCCATCAAATGATTATGACTTCTACATAATGATGTATGTGGTCGAATGCGTATGATGGCAAGGGGTGGCTTATACTGTTTCATAACATTTACTGATGATTTCAGTAGATATGGATATGTGGATCTTATGAAGAACAAATCCGATGCTTTTGAAATGTTCAAAGAATATAAGGACGAAGTAGAAAAACAAACAAGGGAAAAGTATAAAAGTTTTACGATCAGATCGTGGAGGAGTATACTTAAACCTCAATTTCAAGAGTTTCTTGAAGGAGTGTGATAGTGTATCATAACTTACTCCTTCTGGAACACCTCAATGGCATAGAGATTCTGAGAAGAGAAATCATACCTTGTTGGACATAGTGTGATTGATGATGAGTCAACGGATCTTCCATTCAGTTTCTAGGGTTATGCTCTAGAAACGACTGCCGTTAGCACCCTTTTTAGTACTCCTTCCTAGAAATGACTACATATACACTTAACCAAGTTCCGACTAAAGCGGTTCAAAATACTCCGTATGAGATATAGAGTGACAAATGTCATAGCATGTCATTTATGAAAATTTGGGGATGTGAAGCATTTATAAAATGTTTGGCCTCTGACAATCTTGGACCAAAATTAGATATATACTATTTTGTGGGATACCCAAGTGAGACTAGGGTATAGTTTTTATAATCCTTCCGAGAAAAAAGTGTTTGTTGCTCGGGCCGCTATATTTCTTGAGGGAGAACTACTTTCTAAGAAAATCAGTGGGAGGATAATACATCTCGATGAAGATCGAGAACCACATGATAACATTGAACCAAAGTTGGAATAAGATCATGATGTAAATTAAAATGTTGAAAGTAATCATGTTTAGGAAACACATGTTATTCGTAGATCTAGTAGGATTCACCTTGAGTCCGGGAGAAATTATGGATTTCTTTTGACTCAAAATGGTGATGTGATGCTTACGGATAAGGATAAGCCTCACAACTACCAAAATGCTAGGAACAGTCCAGACTCCGAGATATGGCTGGAGGCCAAGAAATCCGCGATGAAATCCATGTATCAAAATAAAGTATTGACTTTAGTTGATCCACTCGAAGGGGTAAACCCTATAGGGTGCAAGTGGGTTTTCAAGAAGAAAACTGACATTGATGGTAAACTACAGACCTATAAGAGGCGACTAGTGGAAAAAAGTTTCAAACAAATTCATGGTATAGACTATGATGAGACTTTTTCACCGGTTACTATAGTCAAGTCCATCAAGATTTTGCTAGCAATAGTTGCTTACTTTGACTATGAGATTTGGCAAATGGATGTCAAAACTGCTTTCTTATATGGGAGCCTTGAAGAGGATGTATATATGATGCAACCTGAGGGTTTTGTCGATCCAAAGTTTGCTAAGATAGTTTGTAATTGCTTCTATCTATTTATAAATTGAAGCAAGCCTCAAGGAGAATGAAAATTCATTTTGATACAATGGTCAAAATGTTTGGCTTTATTCAAAACAAAGATGAACCATGTGTTTGCAAGAAGGTTAGTGGGAGCCATGTGACATTCCTAGTATTATATGTAGATGACATATAACAAATAAGGAATGGCATACCTTCTCTACAAGCTGTTAAGACTTGGTTGAGAAATAATTTCTCGGTGAAAGACTTAGGCGATGCTACCTATATATTAGGGATCAAGATCTTTAGAGATAGATTGAAGAGATTAATTGACCTAGTTGGAGTACATACATTGATAAATTATTACATCATTTTATGATGCAAGAGACAAAGAAATGATATGTTTCGATGTCTCATGGGATAGTGATCTCAAAAGATAATTGCCCCCTAAATCATTAGATGATAAGGGCCGTTTAAGAAAGCTTCATATGCTTTATGTTAGATATATTTGTGATGTCATGTCTAATAATGATTTGTGTTTAATTTTCAGATCTTGATTAACTGGACAAATCAGGACTTAACTGGAAATCAGTACTTATACTGAAGTCAGAACTTAAGATATCAGAACTTAAATTATCAGAACTTAAGATATCAGAAGATATTCATCAGAAGAAAATATCAGGACTTAAGAAGACTTTCAGATAAGGAAGGCGGCTGATTGAAAGGAAAGAAGATCAAGACTAAAACAAGAAGATATATGCATGGAGAAGAATTCTATGAAGAATAGAAGACTTGGAGGAAAACATAACTAATTGATATATTTTAGGATGCATAATTATATTCGATATCAATTAGAAAATTATCTTATAACTGTGTGGTATATAAACATAGCATAGGATTTACACTAAATGTGTTATCTTTATCGAGAATATTATTTATTGTAACCCTAGCAGCTCTCGTGATATTTGTTCATCACTGAGAGAGAACGGTTTCATTGCAATACTGTTTTATTAATAAGATTATTTTGTGTTACATACTTGTGTTCTTAATTCGATTTGATTGTACTATACACTGTATTTAACCCCCTTCTACAGTGTGTGTGACCTAACAAGTGGTATCAGAGCCAATATGTTAACACATATACAATAAAGATCCAAAACAATCATGTCTGAAGAAGAGCAAACTCCAACCAAGCCCACCAAAACTGAAGAAACTCCAAAGACTCAAATCCATAATCGATATGAGACTATTAGGGTTCCCATACTGAGACCTTCTGAGTATCCCATATGGAAAGTGAGGATGACTATGTTTCTGGAAGCTACAGATCCAGAATACCTTGACAGAATTAATGAAGGACCATATAAGCCAACCAAGCTCTCTGTTGTAGTTGCAGATCAGCCAGCAAAGACTGCACCAAACGAGAAAAATGAGTATACAGCTGAAGATATCTCATCCATTGCCAAGGATGCAAAGGTAAGGAATCTGATGTATAGTGCCATTGATAATGTCATGTCAAACAGGGTAATTAACTGCAAGACTGCAAAGAAGATATGGGATGCCTTGGAGAAAAGATGCCAGGGAACTGATGCAATTAAGAAGAACAGGAAGACTATACTCACTCAAGAGTATGAGCACTTTGACTAAAAACCTGATGAGTCATTAACTGGTTTATATGACAGATTTTTCAAACTCTTGAATGATCCGTCACTGGTGGATAAGGAATATGATCTTGAAGATACTAATCTTAAATTCCTTTTAGCTCTTCCTGAAAGTTTGGATTTGAAGGCAACTACTATAAAAGACAACTATGCTCTTGATAAAATAACTCTTGCTGAAATTTTTGGTATGCTCAAAACTCATGAACTTGAGATGGATCAAAGAAGAAAGAGCCATGGGAGAAAGTCAAGAACAGTTGCTCTTAAGGCTGAGGAGGTATCCCCCAAAGTGGCTGCCTCAAAGAAAGGCAAAGGAAAGGCTCTCATCACAAAGTCTGATTCAGATTCATCAAGTTCTGATGATAATGATGAGGATTCAGAAACTGAAAGTCTATCTGAGATGGATGCTGATGAAGAGATGATGAGATTGTATGCTCTTATAGTGAAGGGTATCCCAAAGATAGCCTACAGGAAATTCAGAAGGGGAAATAAGTTTTCCAGGAAAAGTGGAAGTTCTGATAAGAAGGGATTCAAAAAATCTGAAGGCAAAGCAGAAAAGTCTGATAGAGGAGATTACTCAAATGTTAAATGCTACAATTATGGTGAGAAAGGCCACATATCTCCTGATTGCAAGAAAGGAAAAAGTGACAAAGGTAAGGCACTTGTCACAAAGAAGAAAAGCTGGACAGACACTTCAGATTCTGAAAATGAGGTGAACTATGCCTTGATGGCAAATGCTGATAGCAGTTTTGAAGCTGTTGAGTTAAAGGTACCTCAAACAACTTATGATTTTCATACTGATGATATTACTAAGTTGAGATCTTATCTTAAAACCATATTCATTAGCTTTAGAGATCAGACTTTAACATGTGATAGGTTAACTTCTGAAAATCTGGCTTTTAAGAAAAGGAATGACTATTTAGAAAAGGAGTTAGTTATGTTCCATCAAACTCAGAAAGAAAGAGATGATGCTTTTTATGTTAGAGATGAAGTGTTAAAATTGACTCAATCTCAAAAAACTGATTTAGAAAAGGAAAGAGAGATTATCAGGACTTGGACTAACTCTGGCAGAACAACTCAAAATTTGCTAAGTAGTGGAAATTGGAAAGAGGGCTTAGGTTAAGGAGATAATAAAAGTGAAATAGGAACTGAACAAATTAAGCCAATTATTGTTAAACAAACTACTAAGCCAAAGGTAAATCCTGTTAAGTTTGTAGCTAAAACTGTAAAGTCTGATTCTGAAATGATGAAATATATTAATACAGAAGTTAAGGCAGAATCAACTTCTGACAAATTAAAACAGGATAAACCAGCTGAAGTTAACATAGGCTTAATGACAAAGAAGCAGCTTAAGTATAAGCTGAAAGAGAGTAAGAATGTAAACAAGATAAAGCCACCTAGGAAAAATAGGAATGGAAAGGAAGGTGTGAATAGAAACAATAATTATAAGTCTGTTCCTAATGCTCCTAGAAAGAAATGCAATAACTGTGGAAACATTGACCATCTTGCTTCTTTTTGCAGGAAGAATAAGGATATAAATTCTTTACCTCCTAAATCAGGATTAAGAGTCAGAATGTTAGGTTTAAACCACAAAATCCTTGTTTTCATTGTGGTAGTTTATGGCATTCCATTTATACTTGTAAGAAATATCATAGTTTGTACTATGATTGTTATCAAATAAAACCTTCTTTGAAGAAAGTTAGTATTATTCCTTCTAGTGTAAGTTCTGATGCAAAGTCTGATACTGTAAATTCTGATAAGAAAAATGTTAACATAAACTCTGATGTTAAATCCGCTGCAAATGTTAACAAACTTAATAAGGCCAAAGGATCCAAGCAAGTATGGGTCCTTAAAACTAATCATTAGTGGTCTTTGTGATTGCAGGGCAACAGGAAAAACATCCTAGTTCTGGACAGTGTATATTCAGGACATATGACTGGAATTAAGGCCCTGCTATCAGAATTTATGGAGAAAGCTGGCCCAGGAGTTTCTTATGGAGATGGCAACATGGGAAAAACTCTGGGATATGGCAACATCATTGAAAAAGTAGCTCTAGTCTCAGGACTTAAACACAATCTGCTGAGTGTTAGTTAAATCTGTGACAGAGGTTATCATGTGGATTTCTTTGAAGAACACTGTGAAGTTGTAAGCAGATCTACAGGCAAAGTTGTTCTGAAAGGATACATGCATGGTAACATTTATGAAGCCAAGCTTTCAACAAGTTCTGATGGTTCTGCAATTTGTCTGTTAAGCAGAGCATCAATTGAAGAAAGCTGGGATTGGGACATGAAACTCTCTCATTTAAATTTTAACAATATAAATGAACTAGTCAAGAAAGATCTTGTGAGAGGACTGCCAAAATCAGTATTTGCTCCTGATGGCCTTTGTGATTCATGTCAAAAGGCAAAACAAAGAAAATCCTCATTCAAGAGCAAGACTGAATCTTTAATTCTTGAGCCTGATCATCTATTACATGTTGATCTATTTGGTCCAGTGAGTGTCATGTCTATTGCAAAGAAGAAATATGCTATGGTCATAGTAGATGAGTTTACCGAATACACATGGGTGTATTTCTTGCACACAAAAAGTGAAACTGCATCTATCTTGATTGATCATGTCAAACAACTGGATAAATTGGTCAAAGACTCTGTGAAAATCATAAGAAGTGATAATGGCACTGAGTTCAAGAATTTGATCATGGAAGAGTTCTGCAAAGACCATGGAATAAAGCAGGAATTCTCTGTTCCGGGAAGTCCACAGCAAAATGGAGTTGTTGAAATAAAGAATAGAACTCTGATTGAAGCTGCAAGAACTATGCTTGATGAAGCAAAGTTACCAACCTACTTTTGGGCTGAAGCTGTGCAGACTACTTGTTTTACTCAGAATGCAACACTTATCAACAAGCATGGAAAGACACCATATGAGATGGTGAAGAAAAAGAATCCAAATATGAAGTACTTTCATGTATTTGGATGCAAGTATTTTATTCTTAAGACTCATCCTGAACAGCTATCCAAATTTGATCTAAAAGCTGATGAAGGAATTTTTGTTGGATATCCACTTTCCACAAAAGCCTTCAGAGTCTACAATTTAAGAACAAGGGTTATCATGGAATCTATCAATGTCTCATTTGATGATAAGAAGATTACTGGACTTGAAGATTTCAATGATCATGATCAGCTGAGATTTGAGAATGAAGTTTTAAATTTTGATTCTGTAAATTCTGATAGTCTAAATCTTGATACTGCAAACTCTGATGTTATTGAAACTGTGGTGACTACGCCAAAGGAAAATACACCTGTGCAGGGGGAGCATATTGAAGATCCAACCATATCTCAAGAAGCATCAGAACCTAGAACAGGCTCTTCAAGTTCTGATTCATCAAGTTCTGATGGGCCAAGTTCTGATAATTCTGGAAACTCAAATTCTGATTCATCATGCTCTGATAGGCCAAGTTCTGATAATTCTGGAAACTCAAATTCTGAAGGATCCAACTCAGAGAGCATGATTTCAGGGGGAGCATCATGCTCTGATGGAGACAGCATGGATCATGGGGGAGCATCCAGTTCTAGAGATAACCTTCCATCTGCAAGAAAGTGGACTAAATTACATACACCTGACTTGATTATTGGAAACCCTGAAGCAGGTGTTAGAACTAGAACAACAACATCAAATAAATATCTCTATCATTATTTTCTTTCTCAGAATGAACCAAAAAAAGTGGAAGAAGCTCTTCAAGATGCTGATTGAGTGCAAGCAATGCAGGAAGAGTTAAATAAATTTGAAAGAAATAAAGTCTGGACCCTAGTGCCAAGACCAAAGAATAGATCTGTTGTTGGTACAAAATGCGTGTTCAGAAACAAAACTGATAGTGATGGCATAATTACAAGAAATAAAGTAAGGCTGGTTGTAAAAGGATATTCTCGATAAGAGGGAATTGATTATGATGAAACATTTGCACCAGTTGCTAGATTGGAAGCCGTAAGGATATTTCTGGCTTATGCTGCTCATAAAAAGTTCACAGTCTTTCAAATGGATGTAAAAAGTGCTTTTCTTAATGAAGAATTGGAAGAAGAAGTATATGTTGAACAACCTCCAGGTTTTGTAGATTCAAAATTTCCTAATCATGTCTACAAACTTGATAAAGCACTTTATGGCCTTAAGCAAGCTCCAAGAGCATGGTATGAGACATTAGCTCAGTTTCTTCTGAAAAGTGGATTTAACAGAGGGACTATTGACAAAAATTTATTCTATCTCAACCATGGAAAAGACTTACTTTTGGTGCAGATATATGTTGATGATATCATTTTTGGTTCTATAAATGACAGATTTTGTAAAAGGTTTTCCAAGCTAATGCAGTCAAGATATCAAATGAGTATGATGGGAGAACTTAGCTATTTTCTGGGCCTTCAAGTCAAGCAAAATGAAGAAGGAACTTTTATTTGTCAATCTAAGTATACCAGAAATTTGTTGAAGAAATTTGGAATGCAAGACTGTTCAAGTGCATCCACTCCTATGGCCACTGCAATAAAATTGGATAAGGATACTGGTACATCAGTAGATATTACTGATTATAGAGGTATGATTGGCGCACTACTCTATCTAACTGCAAATAGACCTGATATTATGTATGCTACCTTTCTTTGTGCAAGATTTCAAGCAGATCCAAGAGAGCCTCACTTAACAGCTGTGAAAAGAATTTTTAAGTACCTTAAGGGTACAGCTAATCTAGGATTGTGGTATCCTAGGGAATCAGACTTTAAGCTAATAGGTTACTCAGATGCAGATTTTGCAGGGTGCAAAATTGACAGAAAAAGCACAAGTGGTAGCTGCCAATTTCTTGGAGGCAGATTAGTTTCTTGGTTTAGAAAGAAACAAAAGTCAATTTCCACATCAACTGCAGATGCAGAGTATATACTGCAAGAAGCTGTTGTGCACAGATTCTTTGGATGAAGAATCAGTTACTGGATTATGGGTTAGAATTTTCTAAATCCCTATTTACTGTGATAATTAAAGTGCTATTGCTATGACATGTAATCCAGTTCAACACTCAATGACAAAGCACATCAGCATTAGGTACCACTTCATAAGGGAGCATGTGATGGAAGGTACAGTGGAATTGCACTTTGTTCCAACAAATCAACAACTAGCAGTTATCTTCACAAAACCACTATGTGAAGCTACTTTTACAAGATTGGTAAATGAACTTGGAATGGTTTCAGGTTCTTTCTCTAAATCTGCTTAGTTTATGTTCTGAAACATCATCCTTTATGATCAGTATTTACAGATATTAATATCTTTATGTAATCTGTGCTTAAACTGAAATTTACTTAAGTGCTTATTGTTGTCTGATGTGAATTTCTAAACTCTGATAGTGATATGAATGTTTCTGTGACTATTCAATCCAATGAGGATAACTGTGCTAGATGCTGACCTAGTAGTCTCTAATATACTAAAGATCCCATTTTTGAAGTAATTATTTATGTGGAAATCTTTTAACACAAGCAAATTCTGATATTGAGCTTGGTTAGGTTTACTTTGTGTATCTTATTATTAAGTCACAAATTAGAATAGTGCTTCTTATCTGTTAAGTTCTGATGTTGGTAAATCTCATGGATGTACTAAGTGCAGAAAAGTAAAGAAAAGAAATAAATATCAGGTACTCCTTTGAGATCTAGTGAAAAATGTATGTGGAAGGGAAGACCCAAGTGCATTGCTGCTATTAAGTAATATGCATTAGAAAAGCAAAATAAAATTTTCTTGGTGACTTTTCACATTCTCTGATTACTAGAGAAATACTCTGATAATAGCATAAATTCTGATAAGCAGTCGTGACTCACTTACACTGAGAAGCCACTGTAAAAAGGATTTCAAAAGATGCATAAAATGAGCACAAAACAGTTGAGGTGGACTCATGCATGAACTCATTCTATAGTAGACTTCAGACTAATGACATATTTTGAGCAAAGTTCTTAGTTATGCCTTATTTATAAGATATACTGAAGTGAATCAGACTTCACTCTTTGTCTGATATTTAGCTTAATGCACACACTTACACTCCATATGAATGATGAAAATTATTGTGGTGATCAATGTTATTTTAGATGAACAGTTTAAGTGTCAGTTGCATAAATTCTGAGGACAAGTTCTGATGGAAGTTCTAATGATTAAGTTCTGCAGAAACCATATCAGTATTTATGTGAAGAATTACAGAAATAAACATTCACTTTTTGAGTAAAGAAGCCATATTCTGATGACTTTTAAAATTCTGATAATAATCAAGTTCTGATGCTTACGTGGCAGTATTTATTTACTTGATTTATTCTTAGTCAATACTTGAACGGTTATATTTTATCAGAATATTGGTTTAAGTGAGATAAAGACAATAATAATCATTTGCTTAGTGGGAACAATTTTTTTTTGAAAAACTGCATGTGCATTATAATCATTACTTATTTCCCGTGCCCATTAACTTTTGTCTTAACTACTGCATGGCTGACAGGTGTAAAGTCTGTTCCACTTCTCAATAACTGCTGTCAAGTGGCGTGTATAAGTAAAAGAGAGAAAAGATTTTAAATCTTTTATTTACATTTCTTTCTATACTCTCTCTCTTTTTCTTATTTTCTCATATTCTCTGACGGTTTTCTATCCAGAAATTTTATCAAACACCTTTCAGGCACTCTAAATTTTCACTCAATTTCAATGGCACCCAAGGATATAATCTTTAATGGAGCAAAGTTCGTCCCCAACAACTATGCTGCCATTCTCACTAAGAGTGAAGCTCCTGCGGAACTTCATTTTATTCAGGATTTCTGATCTCATAATGAAATTGGGTTCATTTTGACGCAACCATCCTGTTTATCTGGAACTCAAGTTCTGACGTTTTGGCGTACAGGACTTTATGATGATGGTCGTAAGGATGGGACTCCAAGCATCGTGTTTACAACAAAGGAGGTTGAGTATCTTGTTACTCCGACAACAGTTCGAAAAGCTCTACACCTACCTGAAAACTGTCAATTCAGTTCTGCTATGGAGGAGCCATTGCTACAGCAAATGATGGCTAATCTTGGGTATGAACAGAGTTTGGCTAAGTTGGGTCAACTCAAATGTCCATATATTCGAAAGGAATGGAGCTTCTTCTTCTATTGCATCACGAAGATGTTTGTCAATAAATGCTCAAATTTTGATGCCATTCTTATTCTGACACAACAAATTTGGTATGCACTCTTAAACCAGTCTCATTTTGATTATGCAAAGACTGTGTTATGTTTTATAGGAGATAGAATCAAAGAGGATAGGAATGTAGTTTACTTTTCTAGGTTCTGTCAGTTAATCTACAGTCATTGTACTTCAGAAGAACCACAATTAGCAAGTGAACAGATAAAACCATTTAGATTAGCTAAGAGGGCTTTTACTGATCTCTTAACTGCTGACAACAAGAAGGGAGTTCTGAGACCCCTTAGAATTCCTTTATCAGTAAAGCAAGCTCTGGTAAATGCTGATTCTGATACCTATTCATTGCTATATCCTGATGTCCAACCCACCAACACACAACAGCCATCAGAACCCACCATTAACCAAACACAACAACCACAACCATCAACACATAATCAAGTGAAGCCTTCTTCTTCTAGAGCAAAGAGGACTAAGACAGTTCCTCAGTCACAGCAGAAAAGAAGGAAGATGATTTTAAGAGATGAGTCTAATGATGAGGTACAGGTTCAACCATCGGAACCTGTTGCTGAAGTAGCTGAAAGGGTCTCTTCTCAGAAAGCTCAAGAAACTGGGAGTTCTAGGCCTCTAAAAAGGCTTAGAAAGCTAAACTCTGATGATGAAGCTCCCAGAGTCTCTCCATCAGCTAAGAGACTTAAAAAGCAAATAGCAAAAAGGGCTGTAGAATCATCAATCTCTGATGAAGGAATGTAAGCAGAGGAAGGAGGTCAGGAATCTCTGATCTCAAAAGATCCAATTGTGATTGAATCTCTTCCCACTACTGAACCAGACTTTACTGAAGCTCACAAATCTCCTATTCAAGAGCCAGAGAATACTCAAGAACACATGCCTACACCTCCTGTGTCTCCTATCATTGATCAAATACATGCTGATAATCCAGGTACAAGTGCTGAAATAGATATTCACAACTTGAATGTGCCTGAGGTTCTGTACTTGGAAGCTCCAACCATTCCTCAGCAAACTCCACCAACAACTTCACTGCTAGATGCTGATGTCAATGCAGATGAATCTTCTATTGCTTCACATACAATTATTCTATCACAAGATGCTGATACTGAAGATTTTGCAAGTTCTGTTGAAATAAATACTGAAAATACTGGTGAAACTGCTATAAATGAAAATGCTGATGCAGCTGGTCCTTCAGGACATGCACCTCTACAAACAGTTAATAAAACTGATTTGATTAAAAAGTTTGTGAGAGAGGATGCACCGGTACCTTGGAGTGAAACTAACAGAGGAAGGGAATGGATCAAGGAGTGGAATAAAGTTGATTTTGTTCCTACTACAAATATTCTTACTGAGCACCTGGCTAAAGTTGATGAGATGCTGGTGAATGATGACTTCAAAGCACAGCTCAGAGTTACTGCATTGAGTACCAGGAACCTTCAAGGTCAACACTCAATAACTCAAGCCAAGGTGAACAAAATTCAAGAAACACTAATTCAGCAAGACATGAATGTCAAATTAGACAAGAAAAGGTTTTTTAAACCAGCCATTGACCGCATTGGGTATATAGAAAAGACTCAAGAACAGCAGCAAGCTCAACTATCTGATATTTTAAAGAATCAAGCTGCTCAACAAGACCAACTCAATGAAATCCAAAACTCTGTGGAATTGCTTGTCTCCCTGCTTCTACCAGATGATGCCAAAAAAGGGGGAGAAAGTGATTAAGTCCAAATGCAAAACTGATCAACCACTGAAGGGTAAGGATGATGATAATGAAGACCAGGGAAACTCTGAAAGGAGTAGAGGTCTAAGTCACGGAAGGGGTTCTTTATCAAGCAAAGCCAGAACTACAAGTCAAAGAACAAGTTCTGATTCTGGGAGAAGAATAAGTTCTGATACTGGTAAAAGGATAAGTTCTAATGAACAAACTCTGAAACTTGATGAAGAGATCTCCAAAAGGCTGTTTCTAAAGGACAATCCAGGCATGGATATTGAAAGTCTGAAGAAAGAAGAGATTAGACTGAAAGATGAAAATGACAAATCTAAGTCAAAGTCTAAAGCTCAAATCATAGAAAAGAAACCACCTAAGCCTAAGGGCGTTATGATCAAAGAGAGGACAGATACTGAGGCATTTAAGGCCAAATCCAAATCACAGGTGGAAGGTGATCCCGGATTCAAGGGTAAGGCAAAAATTGATGAACCTGTAAAGATATATATGCCAACCATGGATCTGGAAACAAAATCTGATGAAGATACTAGTCTGATTTTGAAGAAGAAGATGAATATTCAAACAACCTCTAACAGAGCTCATGTTGTTCAAGATCAAGACTTAGTAAATTCTGATATTATAATGATGCAAGCAACCTCTGGAAGAGCTCAAGTTGTCTTGACATCATAAGAAAAGAAAACCTCTGACATTGCTCATGTTAAACCTTCAAAAATTCTACTACCTGGGTTTACTAAAGCTCAACAATCTGCTCAACCTATGAAGACTTCAACAAATGTTTTCAAGGGTAGATTGCTTCAAGGGAAGGAAGCTAGAGATAAAACAGGACTGGGTAATGCTGATGAGAAGAGAGTAAACAATTCTACCTTAGATCCTACATCTCTTTCTGAACCAGGAGTAGGGACAACTCCAGAAAGACTACATCAATTGGAGTCTGTACAGATGGTTTACAATTCCAAGCTGAAAGAAGACATAATGCTTTATTTTATGACAGATGGGAGAGTATTCCAGATAAGAAAGGATGTAATTCGATTGAAGTATTATTAAGAACTGCAACATGTTTTATTTCTACTTTAATTGAAGAACAGGTCAACAGAAAATCTGATATTCAAAGGCAGAAGAAACTTTACTCTTGAAAGTCTGACAAACCATACTATCCAAAGTACAGAGCTCACAATGGTGAATTAGTTGAGATGAAGCCTAATACCGCCAATATCACTACATTTCTGGGTATTAAGGGTATTGAATTTAATCTGGAGTCTGACAAAGCTTATCTGATCAAACTGGATCAGGAAATAAGGAAAGCAAAGATTAATGATCTCAGGGCTGCTATCTTTTAGACAGGAGAAGATACAGTTGAACTTAAAGATGCTAAAAGGAGGATGATAAATGAACTTGAATATGCTGAGAGAACTCTTTTGAAGAACTATCTCAGAACAACTCCTGACATTCAAGATATCACACACAGAAGCCAAGTCAAGAACTACAACTGTTAAATTTTGAGGGATATACAGGCTAAAGCTGATATCAGACTTTAAGGATGGTAAAAGCTACAAGGACTGTGAGTTGTAGTTATTTAGTCAAATTCTTATATGCATTTGTACTTAATGTTTTTGACATCATCAAATATCTGTTGAACTTGTATATTATGCTAATTTACAAGTTGGGGGAGATTGTTAGATATATTTATGATGTCATGTCTAATAATGATTTGTGTTTAGTTTTCAGATCTTGATTAATAGGACAAATCAGGACTTAACTGGAAATCAGTACTTATACTGAAGTCAGAACTTAAGATATCAGAACTTAAGTTATCAGAACTTAAGATATCAGAAGATATTCATCATAAGATAATATCAGGACTTAAGAAGACTTTCAGATAAGGAAGACGGATGATTGAAAGGAAAGAACATCAAGACTAAAACAAGAAGAGATATGCATGGAGAAGAATTCTATGAAGAATAGAAGACTTGGAGGAAAAGATAACTAATTGATATATTTTAGGATGCAGAATTATATTCGATATCAATTAGAAGATTATCTTGTAACTGTGTGGTATATAAACACAGCATAGGGTTTACACTAGATGTGTTATCTTTATTGAGAATATTATTTATTGTAACCCTAGCAGCTCTCGTGATATTTGTTCATCACTGAGAGAGAACAGTTTCATTGTAATACTGTTTTATTAATAAGATTATTCTGTGTTACATACTTATGATCTTAATTCGATTTGATTGTACTATACACTGTATTCAACCCCCTTCTACAGTGTGTGTGACCTAACACTTTAGCAATTGGATCTATAATATGTACAATGATATGTATTTATCATGATATTTCGTATGCTTTGAGCATGACGAGCAGATACCAGTCTAATTCAGGTGAGGGTCACTGATTAATTTTCAAGAATATTCTTAAGTACTTAAAGAGGACTAAAGATTTATTTTTGCTGTATCGAGAAGATAGGGAACTGGTTGTAAAGGGTTAAACTGATACTAGTTTCTTAACCTAATTTCTGGATAGACAAGGATGATTATGTGTCTATGTCTGGTTTGTGTTTTGTCTAAATATAAGTTATCTTAGATGGAATAGTTCACAGCAAGAACATTGATGATTCTATAATGGGAGCCGAATATATTAATACTTTTGAAACAGCCAAGAAGACTGTTTAGGCATGTCCTTAAGCGATATCACCTTATTAATGAGATTAATGATCAAGGAGATATAAATGTAAAGTGCATAGTAATGATAGTGTTGCAGACCCACTGACTAAGGCTTTGTCGGAGCAAAAGCACGATGGTCATACTAGTTCCATTAGTATTAGATACATGGGTGATTGGCTCTAGTGCAGGTGGAAGATTGTTAGTGTTTGTTCCCTAGAGACAATGCTATGATGTTTTAGTTTAAGACATTAGGATTATTAATGTTTATGTTCAATCGATTATTCCCTTTATAATTAATTAATTCTTAATTTATTGCGATATAAATGTTAGATTAATAAATGTCCTTGGAATATGATATGCAATTATATATCTCTAAGTACGTGACTTAGAAATGAGATTATAAGAATAGTATTAATATTCCTAAAGGTCCATAGTCAAATATTATTATTAAGAGACAATAATAATGCATTAAGACTGGTGTGTTTGTTGACTGCTGATCACATCTCATTGATTATAGGTATAGCGATACTAAAGTAAAAAACACAGGCAGATGTAAATGTACATGGTGCTAGAAAGACCCAATGTGATAGTCTACATGTCTGTTGTGTCATAAGTAATTCTCACAGTGATAATGATGTAATGGTCCTTAGACCTGAAGTCATTATATTTCTATACGAGAATTAATATACATTAATTCCATTAAAAGTTATCCTTGACCGGGTAATGATAAAAGTGGACATTGGGTATATTATGAATCGTATAAGAAATATGAATGATCTAGATGGGATTTAACCCTCCTATTTTAGGAGTGATATTATTAGCCTCTTGTGTGAGCTAGACTATGAAATGCGTGGTCATGCTCAAATATTGATTTGATATGATAGTCTACTCATTGATCAAGGAAACTTATATTAAATTATGATGAGGATGACACATTACATGCCCCTAGTTTAATCTATAATATTTGGTTAAAGGGATTATATTACATTGTACATTATTCACAAAAGGTTTAATCGATCACCAATTCAATTATTATTACTTCGGTAGCAATGATGTATTACTAGATGCCGCTCATTGTTTATGATTTTAAATTAGATTTAAAATTCGTTGACAACGTAATAATAACCTATAGGGTCACACACTAAGAATGCTTGAAAGATTATTTAATTTAAATTGGATTTAAATTATATTAAAGTAATTCAAATTATTTATAATATTAATTAAGTATGACTTAATTAATTAGATAAATATTGATATTCGAATTTACTAATATTAATTATGAAATTTATTTGTTAAATAATAAAGTGAGACTTAATTATAATACAAATAGAAATTTCGAATTAATAATAACTCCTAATTAGTTAAGAGTTATAATTCGTTTTTCTACTCTCTATATAATATCTGTTGTGTGGCTGATTTTATGTAAAAAATACTTTTACTATAAAAAACCCTAGCCACCAAGGGAGAAGATGGAGAGAGAAAGAATAAACGAGTTTGTGCTAGTACACATTCAATCCTTGAGTTCAAGCATTCGTGTGGATACCGATAGAGCGTAGATCGCGAGAGCGGGATGCGTGGTGATTGGACAAGCTTTGGATCTCTGTTAGGTCACGCAACACTATAGAAGGGGGTTAAATATAGTATTTATACAATCAAACCGATTTAGAACACAAGTATGTAACAGTAATCAAGTTTATTCAATATAATAAGCTCTGTTATAATGTAGGTTAAACTACTCTCTCAGTGATGAAAAATATCACTAAGAGCTGCTAGGTTACAATGAATAATGTTCTCGTGAATGACAACACTTATAGTGTAAACTCTAAGCTGTGTGTATATAGTACACAGTTACAAGATATTTTCTAATTGATATGGAATATAATTTTGTCTCCTAAAATATATCATTCAGATATTATCTTCTACAAGTCTTTTATAGCTGTCCAACTCTCCATGCATATCTTCTTTTGTTTTAGTCCAGATCATCTCCTGTAAATCAGCCGCATTCCTTATCTGAAGTCTTCCCACACTTAAGTCCTGATATAAATCCTGACGGCCTTAAGTTCTGATATAAGTTCTGACTTCAGCATGTTCTGATTTCCAGTAAGTCCTGATAAGTCCTGATATTAAGTTCTGAAATTAAACAAAACATATTAGACATGACATCACAAATATATCTAACAATCTCCCCCAACTTGTAAATTATGAAAAATATACAAGTTAATTGATTTGATGATGTCAAAAACATTTAAGTACAAATGCAATGAGAGTTTATTTAGACAACTAACTACAACTTACAGGACATGTAGCTTTATCAATATCACTGGATCAATCTGAATCCAAAGTGATTCCTTGTAAAGTCTTTTACCAGCTTGTCTTCAGCTTTTCTCAGAACTTCAACTAACTGTGCTTTGACTTGCATCAATTCTTCATTTTCATTATCACCAATCTGATAAATGGCTGTTCTAAGTGCTGTAATAGATGTTCTTTTAAGACCATCTCCAAGTCTGATAACTCTAGGATGTGAAGAGTCTTCATTGTAACATAGATACTTTCCTTTCTGAATAACTTCCACTTAGCAGAGTTCTTCCTCATAGGAATTTCTCTTCCATCATCTTCAGTTATTTTTGGAATGTACTGAGAAGCCTTTGTACCAGAGATTCTGAGAAGATCTCTTATAGCCTTCAAAATATATTCAGACCATCTTCTTGTAACATTAGATTTTACTTCCAGGATGTAGTGAATGAAAGAGATATATCCTAAGTCCAATCATGTATGAGGATTTAGGAATAACTTTTATGTAATCTGTTTTAATTTCATTGATATTAATAAAAGGCTTGTTTTGTTTTTATTGCGGGCTCTATCTATTTAAATGTTTAAATAAGATATACCACAGTTTAGAGTAAAGCTTTTTATGGATTGTGATGAGATCATAATAATGAGACCTAAAAGATGATAACTCTAAACTTAAATAGTTCCTGGTCGTAGGATTACTAACTGGTAATTAATAATCCGTAAAGATCGGTACATACTATGCTTGCTTCATTATGAAGGATGTCTGTTCTCATAGACATTTGTGTGGTGACACTATAGCTAGTATGTAGGTGCTTATTATAGAATAAGTTCACTGAACATGACTCACACAGCTGAACAACTGATGGAGTTCACTCACGTGTCAGCAGTTGTTCACATAGTGATAGTTGTACAAGTATCCTTAGACTTGAGGTCATCATATTCATCTTGTGTACACTGAACTATGCTTTGGTTTAGTTCTTAGTCTCAAGGGACAATTATAAGGGCTCTACTGGGTATAGGAATTCGTACACGAAGATAATGTATGATCAATAAAGGATCTACCCCTTCCAGTATAGGAAGAGAATGTTCAATGCTGATCCACTTATGTTAGTTCAGGAATCTCTGGCCAGAGTGAATGAAATTAGAAAGGAGTTTCTAATTTACATTAAATAGAACTAAGCATAGTGAATGGGAAAGCAAGTGATTAAATAAGATAGGCTTGACACAAGTTCCATGCCTTGTATTTAATCATGACATTACAGGGTAGAAGAAATTAATTGTACGGTAACTACTCACTGAATAGGTTCTTGGTATTCTAAGCAGTGAATTCGTATTATCCGGATAGTCGCGATATGCTGAGAAGTATCCCTCACGATGTAGAATAAATATGATTAATTAATTAATCATATTTAATGAATTAGAGAATTCATATAAATAATCATAAAATAGTTTTATTATTATTTATTTCTACTACCGGTTTAATATTGAACCTACAGGGTCACACCATAAAAGAGAATGATTTAATTGTGGAGGAATTAATTAATTATGGCTGATAATTATTTATTTATGAAATAAATAATTAATTGGCAAATTTAATAATTGATTAAATAAGATTTAATTGATTATAAATTAATTAAGAAAAGGTTCTTAATATTATTAATTAAGAATTTAATTTTTGGAAATTAAATCAAGTGAGAGAATTAATTCTAAAGAGTTTAGAAAAAGGATTAATAATTAAAAGGTGTTTTAATTATTAGTGAGAATAATAAAGGGTTAATAATAATAATATTTTATGGGAAAATTTTCAGCTAAAATTTTTGCCTATAAATATACTATTATAAACCCTATTTTTGCCTCAACAAAAAAGATTTACAAAACCCTAATTCTCTCCATCTCCTCCTCCTTCATTACATCGTTTTCTTGGTGGATACCGGTGGAGTGCTTCACACTTGAGGAGCAGCTGCTAAGGATCTCCGTTCATCATTCTTGGATCGCTATTAAAGACCTCCATCTTTCCATTAACGTAAAGCTTCTTAAGGTAAACATATTGAACTACTAATTAAATATTATTTTTCGCATGGATCCTGCGGAGGGTTTCGTTTTTTTTTAAGATTAAATTTACGTGTTCGTTGCGTTTATGTGCTAAAAACCCTTCAATGGCATCAGAGCTACTTGCGAAAAGTTTTTAATTCGTTTATGTGTTTAACTGTTTTCGATATATGAGCATGTACGTGATTCACCATGATTTGATGTTGATATAATATGCTTATATATGTATGGTTTCGAATATATGATATTCATGTGAGTTGTATAATCATAAGATGATTATGTAATCTGTATATATACTGATATATACATGATTTATGTTTGTTCTAATTATGAGAATCATATTAGATATGGATTCTGAATTGGCTGCTGCAGATTTGCTGAAATCTGGGTCTGGTGTCTGATGTACGCAAACAAATACCCTATTCCATTGTTAAACGAGCGTCTGAACAAAACTGATAGCATAAGCTATCAACGACTCGTCTGTAAGGCGTTTGACGTCGTTTACTGCCCGTAAACAGTGATTCTTGTTTTTCTTATTTGATTCTGATTTTTCTGATTTTTGTCATATTTTTTTTATGATTAGATCATGGATAATATGATATGTTAAGATCAGATTATGTGTTTTAACATGCTTTTATGTGTTGTATAAGCATGGTGGATGGTTATGGCCTTTCGACCTGAGTGTAATGGTTTTGGTTTTGGTTTTAAATAAGACTTGCATGTCGTCAATCTTTGTAATCATAAATCTCGAATGTAACTCGAGTTATTCTTGTAAGTTCATTAGATTAGTTTTACTTTTAATCATGTAATGTAATTGAAGACTCAAGAAGGCTATCCAATGGAGGTGATACAAAGAAGAAGACGAGGCATACAAGAAGTCTAAACAAAGAAGAAGACTTATGTAATAAGTAGTTGTATTTATTACCATCACCATATTAGATTGACCTTGATCTTTATCATGAGCTTGATAAAAATCACATAGGATGGGGCCATAACCAAACACATTTACTTTATTGCACTTTACATTTACTTGTTTATTTAATTTTATATATGAGATATATGCCTATGTTTACCATGCGATGATAGATTTAGGTGAACTTAAATCAATATAAGGCGTGCTCTAGAAAATCTAGAATATGAATCGTTTCTTGCCTTAACAATAAATATTATGAATACGATCATGAGATTCTTGTGTTTATGAAACACGTAATTGAATATGAATTTTCAATATTGAGAGAAAGGATGATTCTGTCAACAACAAATTTCTATCTGTAAGAAAGGGTTATTAAGTGACGCCTCTTGACAATGCTCCACCCGATCTGGGAATCATCTGATTATCGATTATTGATTTGAAATATTTAATTTAAAAGGATGAATCTATTTATAATATGATTATGATTGTAACGTAATATAATCCCTCTAAAATTAAATAATATCAAGTAGTAATTGGCCAATGACACAACGGGCTTGTGTCGGTCATAGCCTTCCAACATGGTAGAAAGTGGTTCTTATTTTTAAATCATTGTTGTTTCGTGCTACAGCCGAGGGCTTCGATTTTGAAATAAGAAATACTTGTCTATTACATAGAGATGTGTACATTGAATTAGAATCTAAAGGTCGGTACGTGCTACAGCCGTGGGCCGTTGGAGACTGATTCAATTGTACGAAATATTGGGTTAGACTTGACTTAGAATATTGAGTTTGTCGTGCCACAGCCGTGACTCAATTATTCAAGAGGCTAAACTTATATTAGGGAATAACATAAGATGTAATTGACAAGAGTTGTCTGCTATTGAACATCACATGACGTTTCGTGCCACAGCCGAGGTTGTGAGATGGAATGTAGGATCCCTATTCCCACTAGCATTATGAATGCTTAATTTTCACTTAGGGGGTTGAAAAAAATTAGATAAACTAGTGGGAGACACTTATGAATAAAGACCCGATTCATATAGTGTTTTGAAATGAAATTGAATATTTGCTAAGTGTTATGTGTTTATCATTTACAGATTTACTATATTCGTCATGTCTTCTGCACTATCACTCCGGAGCATACTAGATGCTCATAAGTTGACTGATCCTAATTTAGCTGTTTGTTTTCACTGTAACAAGTTGGGGCACTGGAAGAGGAACTGAAAGGTTTACCTTGCAGAATTGAAGAAGAAGGGTAGTGAGACTACCGCTTCTGATTCAGGCATGTTCATGATCGAAGTTAATATGTCACTAGGTCAAATTTCTACTTGGGTATTAGATACCGCCTGTGGTTCTCATATTTGCAATTCATTACAAGGACTAAAGAGAAGTAGGACTCTTGAAAAAGATGTGGTGATTCTACGTATGGGCAATGGAGCAAGGGTTGTGGCCATATCTGTAGGATCATTTAGTTTACATATGCCTACGGGCAAGACTATTATTTTGAATAATTGTTATTACATTCCCTCTATTGTAAGGAATATTGTTTCTATTCCTATGTTGGATGTGGATGCTTTTTCATTTATTATTAAGAATAATGAATGTTCTATCCTTAGAGATAATGTTCTTTTTGGACGTGGCATTTTGAATAATGGTATGTATGTATATGACGTAGAGCATGATTTACTTCAGATTGAACAAACTAATAAAAGAAAATGAGATGATGAAAATCTGACCTATGTATGGCACTGTAGGCTAGGTCATATTAGTGAAAATAGACTGCGGACATTGCATAAGGAAGGGTTACTTGACCCCTTTGATTTTGAATCATATCCTACATGCGAGTCTTGTCTATTGGGTAAAATGACCAAATCTCCATTTAGTGGACATGGAGAGAGGGCTGCAGATTTGCTAGGATTGGTACACACGGATGTATGTGGACCAATGTCTACGCAAGCCATGGGTGTATTTTCATACTTCATTACTTTCATAGATGATAGATCTAGATTCGGATATGTGTATTTGATGAAACACAAGTCTGAAGCCTTTGAAAAGTTCAAAGAATATAAACATGAAGTGGAGAAACAAACCAAACACAGTATTATAACTCTTCGATCAGATCGAGGTGGTGAATACTTGAATGGAGAGTTTCTAGATTATCTCAAAGAAAATGGTATAGTCTCCCAGTGGAATCCTCCATATACTCCACATTTAAATGGGGTATCTGAAATGAGAAATCAAACTTTGTTAGACATGGTTCGGTCCATGATGAGCTATGCGAATCTTCCAGTATTCCTATGGGGTTATGCATTGGAAACCTCAGCATATTTACTGAATAAGGTGCCTTCCAAATCTGTTCCTCAAACACCATATGAGATATGGAAAGAAAGGAAACCGTCTTAAACACGTTAAGATTTGGGGATGTCCAGCTTATATCAAGAAAGTTAACCCAGATAAGCTGGAATCTCGATCCGTAAAATGTAATTTTGTGGGATATCCTAAAGAGACTTTGGGGTATTACTTTTACACCGATCATCGGGTGTTTGTCTCCAGACATGCTACCTTCTTGGAAAAGGAGTTTATCCTTGAAGGAAACAGTGGGAGCAATATTGAACTTGATGAAGTTTAAGAAGCACAAACTACTACGGATCAAGTGGAAACACCTGTTCAGACTGAACAACCTTCTGTGGAATAGCCCATTCGTTGGACAGGGAGAGTGTCTCGCCAACCTGAGAGGTATTATGGCCTTGTCATTGAGAATGACAATGAGTTGTCAATCATTGATGATGACGACCCTGTGACCTATAATGAAGCTATGAGTAGTATTGACTCAGAGAAATGGCATAGTGCCATGAAATCCGAAATGGAATCTATGTATACCAACCAAGTATGGACTCTGGTTGAGGCGCCTGAAGGTGTTAAGCCTATTGGGTGCAAGTGGGTATACAAAAGAAAGATTGGAGCAGATGGCCAGGTGGAGACCTATAAGGCCAGGCTCGTGGTAAAAGGATTCAAACAAAGGCAAGGGATTGACTTTGATGAAACTTCTTCGCCTGTAGCCCTGTTAAAATCAATTCGGATTTTGCTTGCGATTGTTGCTTAATACGACTATGAGATCTGGCAAATGGACGTGAAAACGGCCTTCCTCAATGGGGAAATTGAGGAGGAAGTGTATATGACACAGCCAGAGGGTTTTCTTTCCAAGGGAAATGAACAGCTAGTGTGTAAGCTGCTGCGAACCATATATGGTTTAAGGCAATCTTCTCGTAAATGGAACATCTGTTTTGATGAGACAATCAAAGAGTTTGGTTTTATCAAAAACATAGATGAACCATGTGTCTACAAGAAGGTTAGTGGGAGCGCGGTAATATTTCTTGTATTGTATGTGGATGCCATACTTCTTATAGGAAATGATATACTGATGCTACAATCAGTCAAAGTATGGCTATCAAAGAACTTCACCATGAAGGACTTGGGAGAAGCATCCTACATTCTCGGTATGAAGATCTAAGATATAGATCTAGAAGAATGATAGGTCTTACCCAGGGTACATACATCCAGAAAGTGCTTAAAAGGTTTAGCATGGAAAACTCCAAAAGAGGTCTCATACCGATGAGCCATGGAGTGTCCCTTTCCGAAAAAATGTCTCCTAAGACACCTGAGGAAAGAGAGCGTATGAGTAAGATTCCTTATGCTTCGGCAATAGGATCTATCATGTACGCGATGTTGTGTACAAGGCCTGATGTTGCTTATTCAATTAGTGTGACGAGCAGATATCAGTCCAATCCAGGTGAAGACCACTTGAAAGCAGTGAAAAACATCCTTAAGTACTTGCGAAGGACTCAGGACATTTTTCTTGTTTTTGGTGGTGAATCTGAGTTGAAAATAGAGGAGATGTCAACGTCGAGAGAGTTGACACACATAAAAATGTAGCAGACCCACTCACAAAGCCACTTTATCAGAGTCACTTTGATAGTCATAAAGACAAGATGGGTATTAGATACCAGAGTGATTGGATTTAGTACAAGTGGGAGATTGAAAGAGATATGTCCTAAGTCCAATCATGTATGAGGATTTAGGAATAACTTTTATGTAATCTGTTTTGATTTCATTGATATTAATAAAAGACTTGTTTTGTTTTTATTGCGGGCTCTATCTATTTAAATGTTTAAATAAGATATACCACAGTTTAGAGTAAAGCTTTTTATGGATTATGATGAGATCATAATAATGAGACCTAAAAGATGATAAATCTAAACTTAAATAGTTCCTGGTCGTAGGATTACTAACTGGTAATTAATAATCCGCAAAGATCGATACATACTATGCTTGCTTCATTATGAAGGATGTCTGTTCTCATAGATATTTGTGTGGTGACACTATAGCTAGTATATAGGTGCTTATTATAGAATAAGTTCACTGAACATGACTCACACAGCTGAACAACTGATGGAGTTCACTCACGTGTCAGCAGTTGTTCACATAGTGATAGTTGTACAAGTATCCTAAGACTTGAGGTCATCATAGTCAACTTATGTACACTGAACTATGCTTTGGTTTAGTTCTTAGTCTCAAGGGACAATTATAAGGGCTCTACTGGGTATAGGAATTCGTACACGAAGATAATATATGATCAATAAAGGATCTACCCCTTCCAGTGTAGGAAGAGAATGTTCAATTGTGATCCACTTATGTTAGTTCAGGAATCTCTGGCCAGAGTGAATGAAATTAGAAAGGAGTTTCTAATTTACATTAAATAGAACTAAGCATAGTGAATGGGAAAGCAAGTGATTAAATAAGATAGGCTTGACACAAGTTCCATGCCTTGTATTTAATCGTGACATTGCAGGGTAGAAGTAATTAATTGTACGGTAACTACTCACTGAATATGTTCTTGGTATTCTAAGCAGTGAATTCGTACTATCCGGATAGTCGCGATATGCTGAGAAGTATCCCTCACGATGTAGAATAATTATGATTAATTAATTAATCATATTTAATGAATTAGAGAATTTATATAAATAATGATAAAATAGTTTTATTATTATTTATTTCTACTACCGGCTTAATATTGAACCTACAGGGTCACACCACAAAAGAGAATGATTTAATGGTGGAGGAATTAATTAATAATGGCTGATAATTATTTATTTAGGAAATAAATAATTAATTGGCAAATTTAATAATTGATTAAATGAGATTTAATTGATTATAAATTAACTAAGAAAAGGTTCTTAATATTATTAATTAAGAATTTAATTTTTGGAAATTAAATCAAGTGAGAGAATCATTTCTAAAGAGTTTAGAAAAAGGATTAATAATTAAAAGGTGTTTTAATTATTAGTGAGAATAATAAAGGGTTAATAATAATAATATTTTATGGGAAAATTTTCAGCTGAAAATTTTTCCTATAAATATATTATTATAGACCCTATTTTTGCCTCAACCAAAAAGATTTACAAAACCCTAATTCTCTCCATCTCCTCCTCCTTCATTATATCGTTTTCTTGGTGGATACCGGTGTAGTGCTTCACAATTGAGGAGCAGCTGCTAAGGATCTCCGTTCATCATTTTTGGATCGCCATTAAAGACCTCCATCTTTCCATTAACGTAAAGCTTCTTAAGGTAAACATACTGAACTACAAATTAAATATTATTTTTCGCATGGATCCTGCGGAGGGTTTCGGTTTTTTTTAAGATTTAGATTTACGTTTTCGCTGCGTTTTTGTGCTAAAAACCCTTCAATAAGGAAACCTTTTCATAACACTGTTAGGAATTCAGACTTGTTAGATTTAGTACACACTGATATTTTTGAATTTGGTGGTATGTTGACCAAGGACCAGTTTAGATACTTCATTACTTTTATAGATGATAGTAGTAGATATTGTTATGTTTATTTACTTAGATATAGGGATGAAGCACTTAGTAAATTCATTATATATAAAACTGAAATAGAAAAACAAACTAGTAAGTTACTTAAACGATTGAGATCTGATAGAGGTGGTGAGTATACGAGTAACGCTTTCAATGAATTTTGTGCAAACAATGTTATAGTTCATGAAGTTACTCCACCATACACACCTGAGTCTAATGGGGTTGCTGAGTGAAAGAACAGAACATTTAAAGATATGATTAATAGTATGCTGATTAACTCTGGGTTGCCTAAATACATGTGGGGAGAGGCTCTAAATACGGCTTGCCATATTTTGAATAGAGTCCCTCTGAAACACATGGATAAGACACCCTTGGAGTTATGGAAAGTCAGGATGACTAGTCTTAAGTATCTTCGTGTGTGGGGGTGCCTTGCTAAGGTACTTGTTCCTGAACACAAGAGAAAGAAACTAGATCTGAAAACTGTTGACTGTATCTTTCCGGGCTATCTTGAAACCACTACAGCTATGAAATTTTTAGTATTAAAATCTGACATAGATGGCATAGTGACAAGCACGATAGTTGAATTTCGAGATGCTACATTCTTTGAGGTTGTCTACCCTATGAAGACTGGAATACCTGAAACGACTTCTGAGGAAGATCCTACTCACATATTGAGTTATATTCCTAATCATGTGGAAAAGATGCCAAATGTGGGGGCGGAACCAAGTAGTAGCTCTATTCCTAAGAAAGTAGAGGAACCAAGGAGAAGTAAGTGTGTAAAGGTAGTTAAGGACTTTGGAGGTGATTTTATCACTTACAATATACACATCGAGTTCTATTCTTGATCATGTGGAAAACATGATAAATGTGCACTACGCCATAGATTGGGTACTGCAACCCCAAGAAACCGTAACTAAAGGCCAAAAAAGCGTTACTAAAGGCCAAAAAAAGTCTATGGCGACGCTTTTTCGGGGTTGCAATTTTAGGCGTTGCAATAAAGTTTTTTGCGACTCCGGTGACACCCTGTTGCAACCCTTGATTATCCGTTATAGAAACGTGTTATTGCAACACCAATGGGGTTGCAATAGGTCCTTAAAAGTGTTACAGTAGGGTTTGGACTATTAGTACAATATTTTTAGGCCCCACAATGGGACCCACATGTGGGGTATCGATGCAACCTTCTTGCAACGCTTTTTAGTGTTTTTTACAACGCTTTTTAGTGTTTTTAGCAACATTTTTTAGTGATTATTAGCAACACTAAAAAGACCTATTCCAACGCTTTTACAAAAAAAAAATGCTAGGAACTGTTCGTAAATTAACATGCCCATAAATAAGACCATTGTCTTAAAACCAACACAATCCACAATCCATAAACCATAAACATCAGTCCACCAACCATAACATCAATTTCCCCATACTACCACTACCTTCACCATCACCATACTCCCATCCTTATATAAATAAACTTGAACCAATGAGACTACATTTTGCCTTTTGATAGGATTATTACAATACTATATGAACATTCGCATGAAGCTGTTTACTAATGCTATGAAATTACATGGTGTTTGTTGGTCGTTATTTGACAATGATTCTTCTTCCGTGTGGTTGTTTCTCTCCATGGTGAGCCACATTCATATTTGCTTGAATTCCAGTATAATATTT
Organism: Apium graveolens; assembly: GCF_009905375.1. Classification (NCBI taxonomy): domain Eukaryota; kingdom Viridiplantae; phylum Streptophyta; class Magnoliopsida; order Apiales; family Apiaceae; genus Apium; species Apium graveolens. The sequence continues at coordinate 93,373,680 of NC_133654.1, forward strand.
TCTATCATACAAAAAGTTAATATCAAACCAGAATCTACAAGTAAAGAAAGACACGTACAAGACTAGTAATCTACTACATAAAAAGAATTAACAAGGGTCTTCATACGCATCTTGTATTTCCCAAGGTACCATAGCAGACACTACAACACACAAAAGGTTTCCAAGTCAATGTTTAGAGGACTAGAAAAACAGTTCTTATCAATTAGAAAATGCAAACCAGGAGAAAAAAGACACCGGGGGCACTTTCTAAAATCTATTATGTTGATCAAAGTAGAATCCTAACTCTATACAAGGTCAAAGTCCTAGAATAATATTACGGAACACTGAACTATTGATATGAAAACTCAAGCATGACTGAAATTAGTTATACTTGACATGCCTACTGCAATACTGCTAATGACAGATATTATAAATTCATTTAGTAAACAGCTAATTGCAATATATTATAGGTAATTTCATATGTACACCCACTATCAATTCCATAGACATTGTGACATAAATCAATTTTCTCACTATATTTGTCAGGGAGTGTGATAGGAGCTATGTACAGCTACAGACAAAGCAAGATACAATCAACATTGATTTTGGTTTAAATCAAATCATTCAAAAGTCCAATTTCAGCAATAAGGGAACAACTCTGGTTTGAGGTTTATCAAGGTGAATAATGTTAAAATAGCTTTACCTCTTACTACTATTAGTAGTAAGAGATATTATTCAAGGGTTCTTCAAAAAAACATTCTTAAAAAGTTAGTGTTCCATGTCATATGATGCTAAATTGAACGCGTCCATATTGTTTCCCTTGAAGGAATAATAAGACCACCAGGTTTTAGCAGGCGATACCTGGCTGTAAGGATGCTCCCCAAGATGTTCTGCAAAGTAGCCAATGCAAGATATAAAGACTGATTATAACAACGAGACCGTAAAACTGAAGCTAGATATGGTATATAAAACAACTTCAATTTGTATCTCATAATAAAAAAATAACCTCATATTCATAGATGAGTAACTGATCCATCCATCTGAAACTATAACATCAACCTTTGAAAAGGAGATGAATAAAAGTAATGCAAGATTTCAAAACATAACCTTTTTACTTCAGGCAGCAAATCAATATCCATATTCTGAAATAACCTCTATGTTTTCAATATACAAAATGGTGTTGCTCCTCATGTCATATACGATCAGTAGGTAAGTCTTTTTTGTCACAATTAGATGCATGCTCTTGCAATTACTTAACAGTCCTCAAAACTTTTATGTCCACTCATTTACGATAAAAATGAAAAAGTTATACATAAATACTAGAATCTTCAAATTTATGTTGCTAAAATTTCACTTTTATAGCCCGTCAGAGCACTTTCATTACGTTAACTGAATTCCTGTATAAAGGTTTTAAGTTATTATGTAGATCAAGAGTTGTAATAGAAGGTTGTATGTAGAACTTCCATATTTTAAGAGAACTCATAAGAAGTTCAGATAAAATGTTGCTTCTTATCAAATTGCAGCTACAGTAAATATAGACTAACCATACAAGCTCTTAGAGTTCATATAACTATTTATACTTAAAGACGACAAGCAGGTGAAATAGTTTTAATACAATAGCAACTGATGACAAGGTTACTCAGTACAAGTTCTTTGAGTTCAGATAACTATTTATATTAAAAGACAACAAGCACGAAAAATACTTTTAATACATAAGCAACATATGACAAGGTTAATCGATATAGGTTGTCCGAGTTCAGATAATTTAATTTACACTACAATACAGCAAGCAAGCGACATACATATAAAAAGCATATTGTACAACAACAACTTATATACTCGACTAATTAAAGATCCAGTAAATCAAATCTTGCCTTCCGAAGGATGTTCAAATCCGGAATCCACAATCTCTCCCATTATATAATTCTACAATTCACAAAGAGAGAGAGAGAGAGAGAGAGAGAGAGATTTAAGTAAGTTAATTGAATTGAAAAAGATGAGAGAGAGAGAAAAAAAAAGATTAAGCAATAAGTATAAAGTCCGATTATATGGTAAAACAATGATTTACCTACAACAAAATAAAAGAACACGGTACCTGTGCTCTGTCCCACAACAATGTTCAAATACTAACAATTGTGAGTCTCATCTCCTTCGTTCCCACCATGACAACCAGATCCTCAATCAAGTCAAACAAATCTCCAACTAAAAGTATGAAAAAAACAGATAAAAGAAATTAGGGTTTTCAATTCAAAAAATCCCCAATTTAAAACTTAATTGAAATTATAATCCAAGTTTACACTTGAAGTTTTTATCTTGCCCACATACTTATTTGAAAAAATCGAATTGAGCATCTACTCAAACGAATCGAGTGAGTGAGAGTCGAGTTTCGACAAATCGAATAGAGTTGAACATGACGGAGGGGAGTGGAACATAAGTGCAATTTGTGGTAAGTAGAGCATAGGTGAGTGGTTGTGCAGGTGATTTATTATAGTGAGAGACGAGAGAGAGATGTAGGGTTTCAGATGAGGGTGAGAGTGAGAGATGAGAGAGAGAAATTTGTGAGAGAAGAGAGAGAGAGAGAGAGAAAGAGATGAGAGTTAATTTAGTTTTTCTGAAGAAGAGGCGGAAATAATTGATATCAAAGAGGGAAATTTCAACAACTTTGATTAAGGGGGAAATAAAAATAGAATGAATATTTGTCTTTTACACTTATATGAAAATACCTTACTTAGTTTAAATTTAAATTCAATATATTTATTTAAAATTATTTTATATATTGAAAATGTTCAATTGTGAAAAAAAAGATTGTATTGATATTTATTTATATGTACTTCATTTAAAAATCAATTATTTATTTATTTATTTATATATATTTATATATATTTATTGTTTTGAATAATAAATAAATTCAACTATGTATATTGTAAATCAATCCACTAATGACTTGATAAGTTTTTAAACTTTCAATTACACTAATATTATTATTTTTGAAAAATAAATAAAATATGTATTTCAAATATAACTACACTAATTAATATTGTATTCAAAATTTCTTTATGAAAATGAAGAAATTCAAAAATATAAAAATATTGTATATAAATATCCACTAGTGACTTGTTAAGTTTTATAAAGCGTTTAATTTATCATTATAATATTTTAAATCACAACACTAATATTATTAACTTCTAAAAATAAATAAAATATATATTTCAATTATTATTTCATTTCTATGTAAAAAATTATTAATCAGTTAAATTCAAAGAAATCATCTTTAATTATATATGTCATTTTGATAACACATTTTGACTCTACCGCAACATCAAAAAGGAGGGGTTGCGGTAGACATTGGTTTTAAAGGCTACTATTACACTTTTCTTTGCAACGCCACTGTGAAGGGTTGTAGAATCCAATCTATGGCGTAGTGGTGGGGGCGGAACCAAGTAGTAACTCTATTCCTAAGGAAGTAGGGGAACCAAGGAGAAGTAAGCATGCAAAGGTAGTTAAGGACTTTGGAGGTGATTTTATCACTTACAATATCGAGGACGAACCTTTAACTTTCCGGCAAGCTATGGATTCTTTGGAGTCTAGGCATTGGAAGGGCGTTGTGAAGAGTGAAATTGACTCTATTATTTCTAATGGAACATGGGATTTGGTTGATCTCCCTCCTGGGTGTTCTACTATTGGGTGCAAATGGGTCTTTAAGAGGAAGTTGAACCCTGACGGCTCAATAGATAAGTACAAAGCTAGACTGGTAGCTAAGGATTTTAAGTAGAGGGAAGGAATTGATTACTTTGATGCATACTCTCCAGTTTCTAGGATGGTAACAATCCGAATGCTTATAGCATTGGATTCCGTCCATGGTCTTATCATCCATCAGATGGATATAAAGACCGCTTTTCTTCATGGTGAACTTGAAGAAGAGGTTTATATGGACCAGCTTGAGGGATTTGTTGCATCTGGGAATGAAAGGATAGTATGTAAAGTGATTAAGTCCATCTATGGCTTGAAACAAGCTCCCAGGGATTGGCATAAAAAGTTTGATGAAACTGTATTGCCATTCAGTTATAAGATTAATGAAAGTGACGAGTGTGTCTACACTAAAGTTAAAGGTAGTGAGTGTGTTATCTTGTGCCTATATATGGATGACATCTTACTGTTTGGAACCAATATTGAGATTATTAACGAGACAAAAGAATTCTTGAAAGGCACTTTGAAATGAAGGATATGGGTGAGGCTAGTGTGATTCTTGGAATCAAACTGATTCAGTCAGCTGAAGGAATAACCTTGACTCAATCTCATTATATAGAGAAATCTATACTTGAGAAATATGGTTATTCACAGTGTAGAATCGCTAGTACACCTTATGATTCTAAAGTTGCCCTTGTCAAGAATACTTCAGAAGTGCCTGTGTCTCAGTTAAGGTATTCTCAGATTATTGGGAGTTTGCAGTATCTAGCTAATTGTACTAGACCAGATATTTCATATTTTGTGTCTAAGTTGGCTAGATATACAAGTTGTCCAAACAGAACTTATTGGGATGCTCTTGATAGAGTACTTAGATATCTAAAAGGCACAATGTACCTTAGTTTACACTACAGGAGATTTCCTGGTGTACTTGAAGGGTACAGTGATGCAAGTTGGATAGCTAAGAAGTCTTGTTCCAATGGAGTGACTGGATATGTGTTCACCTTGGCAGGTGGAGCAATATCCTGGAAGTCAAGCAGACAGACTATAGTGACTCGGTCTACATTTGAGGCTGAGTTGTGTGCACTAGATGCCACATGGATGGAGGTTGAATGGTTACACGGATTTATGTCTGCGATACCTGTAATAAGCAGACCGCTTCCTGCTATTGCTATACATTGTAATAGTCGAACAACTATCGACAAGATTAGCAGTAAAAAGCATAATGCTAAAACAAAGAGACATATCCAAGTTAGACTAAAGTCTATAAGGGGTTTTGTGTCTGATAGGATTATAGCTATAGAGTTCATAGGAACTCAGAATAATATAGCCGATCCTTTGACTAAGGGATTGGAACCTGCTGTAGTCCTCAAGTCAAGACTGGGGATGGGACTGTCAACCCATCATAATTCATTAACAGTGGGAACCCAATACACATGAGAGGAGATCCCTCAAAGTGTATTCAGTGTGGAAATAACAACCTGTAAGGATGAATTGGTAGTACCTTTGCTACATAGATGATACTACAGTATCTGAGTATATCCCCTGTAAACCTAGAAGGTACTGACACTTCTAGAAAAGTAAGAGTGTTCAAACTCTGAATGGGATCAAGTCATTTGACGAGATAGAGGCAGTATATCTCTGGAGATGCCCAGCTAAGCGAATGTAATTGTGTGGTTGCAATTAGAGGAAAGAGTTATTCCTTGAAGTATTCGACGAATAGGATCGAGACAATACCATTAATATCTCAAAGCCGTAAATTGGCACCATAGCCGTTGACTTGTCGTCGTCTATGGAACATGGTTATATTAAACGGATTAAGATTCAAGGTGAAACATTTCATCTGAATCCGGTAGCCATTGAAGTAGAGGACTTAGGAGGGTTCAAACCCGGAAGGGTACCAACTCTGAAAAACAAGTCATGATGGAAAACCTGATCGCAATTCTGTATGGATTTATGGGGGATTGTTAGAAAAATTGGATTTTTAGATCATAGTTTTATTATGTTCTTGATGATAATCCCAATATCTAATGATTGGAAGTTGTTCCATGATATGTGAACTTAAACTTTCATGTATGGTTTTAAGAATTTTTCTTAATGAAATCCATAGAGAATTAGAGTTAAACTTAGTGGTTTGAAAGAGCTTGAAAAGAAGAGAATGTGTTTTGTCCCACATTGAAAATAAATAAAGGGGGTATTGGCTTTATATAGTATCACACACATGGCTAGTGTACAACTACTAAGGTGTGTGATGGTGCATTATGTTCTTGTGTGCTTCACATGCGCACACACACGCGCGCGCGCCGCCATGCCACGCACTGCACCGCACCAGACCGGACCGGACCGGGTCGGGTCGAAGGGCGATTTGGGCGAATGTCTCGGCGTCTCGCGTACGCGAGGCGACCTGAGCGAGGATTTTATTTATTTGTGTGATTTAATATTTTAATTAGAATTTATTTATCAGTTTGGGCTGGGTTCGGTTTCTGAATTGGGCTAAGTCACTTTGTAAGTGGGCTTAGTCAGATTCATTGAACCTGGACATTTGACAAATAACTCTGTAACTAATATATATTCAAATTAAAATTAAATCTGAAATAATGTGAGGAATTATGAATAAGCTATTACAATATTATTTTAAATTCAAATTATCAGTTTTGATTTATGTTTTAATTATATAGTTTAATTCTGATATTAAATGGGGTGGCAATTTCACTTAGTCTCTACTATAAATAGAGGACTAAGGTTCTGAGTTTTTTGCACCACACCCTACATTCTTCTTCTTCTCTCTATACTCTCTGCTCTCCCATATTCTGATAGTGGTTTTCCGGCGAAGTGAGGTTCCAGTCGAAGTTGAGCTTTCGAGGTGCTGTCAACTCAAAGCTCGGAGCTGTTTTATCCTGGAAGAGTTGTTGCATAGCATCCCAACGCAGCCAGGTGGGGGCAAAGAGTAGTCAGGGCTTCAAGCAAGGCCTGACGACTCAACTGTGTTTTTTCTTGGTGTTTTTGTATCTGCTGGCTACCATCTTTACCAGTCACTCTTTCGATCTGTTAAAGTTATGGTTACAGGTACAATTTATGTTCTCTCTTCGGTATTTCAGTTACTGATTTGTTTATTGTTTACCTGCATGTTTTGTTGCGTTAACCGTTATCTTGGTCTTACCTTGCTAAATACAATATATAATTGCCTCTATGTTGCTGTAATAGTTAGTATTATTTCCAACATATTGAACTTTATTTTCTCTTATATTTTTAAATAATTTATTTATATAAATATAAATTATAAAATTAAAAATAAAAAATGCATAACTACATCTTCAAATTTTTTTAAAAAAACATTATTGATTAAGTGAAGGAAAAAGAATGTAAGAAGTGGACATTCGCAATAGAGAGAAAAGCATTCAACACACGCAATCCAGTCACCTCCATATATGTCACCCACCTCATAATATGGATGGTATACTAAATCATATGCAACACCTGTATACATACATACATATATTACAACTACTTTTCAAACAAAAAAGGAAGACAGCCCTTCTCATGCTCTCTCTCTCTCTCAACATGAACGAGAAATCCAATATTTCCAAAGAACTCAATGCCAAACATCAGAAGGTTACTTACCCTTTCTTTTAATCAATCTTTTTTTTATTACCCATGTTTCTGTTACTATTTATGTAGCTCTTATACAATTCTTTGCTTTTGTTGTGCTTGTTTTTTATTGTTTGCTGATGAATACTTAACTTTGATAAGGTTAAAGTAAAGGGTGTTTTTATTTGATAAATTTTGATGTTACCTATGATTATCTTGAATAAGTTGTACAGTAGTTCATGCATACTTATATACTCTTATAATTATTCAGTTCTGTTCTGTTCTGTTCTTGCTGTGATTCTTTACATGTTATTATTTGTGTATATATATACCTTCACTGTAATTGTGAAATACAGTTAGAATAGCATATGCTAGGGATGTTAGTTGTAAGAAAGAGCCTTTTTTGCTATAACAAAAAAGCACTATTTGCTCTTATTTCGATAAATTAACAAGTTTTTTCTTTATTTGTGTACCCTGTCTGGTGTTTCTCGTATTGATTTCTTCAACTTTTACCTACTTAGAACATGAATTAGAAATTAAGAATTCAGTTTTTGGCAACACGAAAAAAAATCATGCCGGCAATTTTAAATGGTAAAAAGACAAAGAGAGAATTGGTTTCATTCAACATTATAAGTTGTTTGTCTTATGTTTGTATGTTCTCAATAATGTACATAGCTGTTAAAGGTGTTTGGTGTTATGCCAGGATGTATAAACCCACGTTCATGAATTGTAAACTCTCTCTGTTACCAATTCATGCATTGATGCTACAGCTGTGTACCCAAATTTATATAATCTGTAAAGTGTCAATTCTACTCTATTTTATCTCATATTTAGATGCATTTTGTGATTGCCCGGATATTAGAATTTAATCAGTCACAAATATATAATCTGATTTGATTGCTTTGGACTTTGGTCCTTCGTCAGATTCTTCTAACCTTTGACTAGAAAAAAAGATAGAAAATTTTACTGTATGCTTGTGGTTTGTATTTCACTGTTCTGGAGGTTTTCCTTGTTATTATCTCGAATGTTTCATCAAAATTTTTTGTTGTTATTATCCCGAATGTTTCATCAAAAAATATGGATTTTTCTTTGCCCCTTTGTAGTTTTACCATTATCCTTTGCATTAAGTTTATATATCTCAGTGTTATTATGATTCGGACATGTAACGAGAGGAAAGAATGGAAGTGGCACACATGTTATTCTGTCAGTGGGGAGCTTTTAACATTTATATCTGATATGTTTGTTATCCCACTTTTATAGTGATTTAGTTCTGATGTTTTGATACAATGCACTGAGGATAAGTAAGCAATTTAGAACACAAAGTTGTCGAAAAACATATGTGATGGTATTCAAGGATCATTCAGATTGAGATAATCAAGCTGCTCCGCATGGAATCGAGATATAGTTCCATGGAACATATTCAAATCCTCCCTTGTTGAACAATTCTTTTTGTTAATACTGCATTTCTGCCAATCCTATAAATTTAAGCAGTGGTGTATACCAGAAAACATCTGCCGAGTTGACAAATCATATTATGTTAAAATAAAATAATGTAAGTCAATGCTGATCCAAATGCTATGAAATGTAATCTACTAGTGCCTATGAAATAATTGCATTGATGTTTAGCAGGGCGGGTCGCTTGAGTGTCAAAACCAAGCGGCGGTTTGATTTATTCCACAAAAACCAATTTTACAGAGGTTTAAATATTTAAAATAT